>NW_019525414.1:2921369-2933222 GCF_002814215.2 Seriola lalandi dorsalis | reverse complement strand
CACACACACACACACACACATCTCCCACGCGTCTTCTTTCTCACCGCACTCTGGCAATTTCCATCGTTGGCTCTAAAGAGATTTGAAATTGCCTTTGGTCCTGCAGCCTTGGCAATTAGCAATTAGTGAAGTGATTGTAGCAAGCTCTCCCCGCCTCCCTTGTGCTGCTCGCTCGCCTGCTGTGCAGCCACTGCATCCCCCCTGCCTACTGCCCGTAGTGATGTGTTGAAACCATAGGAACTTAGTGGGAACCTGTGTGTGTGCTAGTGAAGCCGAGCATTTTATAGTGTATATGTGCTGTACGTGCTCTGGTGTTTTGGTGTGTATGCCTGTAGCTTTTGGTTGTATGCGGAGCAGTGTGTGTGTGTTTGTGTGTGTGTGTGCGTGCTTGTGTGTCAAAGACAGCCGCTTAAGGCCATGTGTGTTGCTTGCAAACATCTGCCTGATGCGCTCTACAATATGTTTGCTTATGCACTGCACCACTGACCCCGGTCATCCTTCTCTGTTGTTGTTGATGGCAGTGACAGTGATGAGAAGCCACTGAAGGGCAGTAGCCTGTGTTCCCTGCATGGCAATGGAGACAGAGTGAGCAGAGACAGTCTGGTTGACTACGCCGACGGCGGAGAGGAATTCGATGAGGACGGTTCATTTATCGGGGAATATTGTGGACGCAAGCACAGAGGTTCTGTTAGCGAGCCCAGTGGACCCAGTGCAGTCACTGCATAAAGCCAGGCTCCAGTTGAAACAGTCAACTTCCTTACTTTTTAAATTCATCTTCCGTGGCATTAAATATAGCTTGAATAGCCAAATATGGAGGAATAAAAATGACTCAAATGTGCAGAAGTTTTTTCTTGAAGACTGAAAAGGAAAGGAATACGCCCGGCATACACATCAATGTGAAATGTGACTCTTTGTACATACTGTAAGACAATGAAGTGTATTTGTATCATGTTTTATGATTTTATTAATAATAATAAAGTGTTTTTGTACCTATCAAGCCATAATTCTCAGCGGCGTACATCGGAAAAGCAGCAGATCAAAACTTGTTTTTTATACAGTGTTTATCTACAACATTCATTTTCTGTCACTTTCATGATCACAAATATCTAGTCCAAAATGCTTTACTGTATATGTACTATAAATTATATGTATACATTTTTGATTTTTGTTAATATATATGTGAAAGTTGATCATTTGTATTTTTTTTATTATTGAAATGCTCATGATGTCCTTTAATACGGTGGCCCTGAGAGCTCAACGCTCTGCAACTTAAGAACACACACGCAAACAGACAAAACACAAGCCAGTTCATACACATGCGCTCCAAATACTCACAACACAACCAAATACACAAACACGCTGCAAGTAGCACAGACAACAATGGAAGAGTTTCAAGGGGAAACTAAAGACGCACTTAGTGCTCAATCCTTTCCTCCAGTCAAACTGATGAAGATGTTTTCTGAAGTTGTTTGTGTTTTTGGGTATATGTGCATGTGTTTGCTTAAGCTGCAGTGCGTTGAGCTCTCCGGGCCACTGTACCTTTGTGTCATCATATCAAGTGTTTGTTGACAGAAACGTCAGAACAACATGAACTCCAGAACAAAGTCAAGGATCTGATTTCCCCAGCACTTCCCCTGGTCGGCTGTGGGAGTTAAAGAAGGGATATTTATTAGCTGTTAAAGTAATGTGTGTATACATTTATTTACAGAACTTGTTAAAAGTCTAATTGGTGATTAAAGCTCTCACCTTAGGGAGTCTCCACTACTGAAGTGGAAGTTTTTAAACCAGAACAAATTGTCCTACTCCCACTCTTACTTTTTTTAATCATGTGCCTTTATTCTGCCTGATATCACGGAGTGAATCACTCTACATCCCTTTAAGATTATCTGGCAGCTGGGCTATTTATTATCTTGAAATTCTAAATGTCGAGTCCTTTCTTCCCATTTTATTTTTACTTGGCGCAGTGATTCATCAGTCTCTATTTGTTGCTCCATGTCTGTCATTTAAAAAGCACCCACACTCATATGGTAAGCTCACAGATGACCTTCCATTGAACATGGAAAGGGAAAACATGATAAAAAAAATTCCTCCTTCCTGAGCAATTGACGAAATTATACAGCATATTTTGTTCACAAACGAAGCACAATGTGATAGTGAAATGATAAAAAAATATGGCTGAATTAAGCTTGATTTTCTCAAAGGTCAAACACGTAGCAAATCCCAGAAACATTTTGCCCGTTATCTCCGCAACACATGCCGTGAATCCTCACATGCATAATACATGTTGCTAAAATATTCATCGAGGATATAACTCAAATAAAGTTGAGATTTGACCTATTGAACAATCTTTCTTAAACAGATGTAATAAAGCACGATATACAAAGTGCTAAATGCTTCATTGGCTAGAGGCTAATTTTTAATGTTTACGATTGTAAGGCGAGTTCTTTAAAGATACGATACAAACGTACTGTTTCAGATTGAAGAAAGAAAATGTGGCCTTTTGAAATGCAAACCCCAGAAACTTTAATGGCCAAACTGCATGTTGTATGAGATTCTTTGAAGATGTTAAAGACAAAAACAAATCCTCCCACACAGTAAACAACATGAGAAAACAATAGTCGACAATAAAGTGTATTTTCACTTCAAACCGAAAAGAACAAAAGTGGTTATAAAAAAGTTTAGCTATGAAATATAGTCAACATTGTAGTCAATCTCTTTCCCATTACTGTACCGGGTCCCATGGCTCCAATTATCTGAACCAAAGCAGTGCTCGCTCCCCCCTTCAATTTCTGAGGGGGAAATATAGCACCTTTGATGAGGCAGAAATCCCAACTAACGAAGATGGGAGACGATCGACTCATCCGTCATTTGGTGGGAACCTTTTTAAATCCCTCTAAAACAGCCCAACTACCCCTCTGATTCACTCCTTTATTTTGAAGCCTTTCAAGAATGAGAATTAAAAAAAAAAAAATAAAAAAAAAAAACGCTCAGAGGCTCAGGACAAAGATTTTTTTCCCTCATGTACCATATTTGTTTGTCCCAAAATTCCAAAATGGGCCAATTGTGAGTAAATTTCAGATTTTTCAGTCTGAACATTTATGGAAGGACAAACTATTACAAGACAACAATGTTTATTTTACTTTATGTGAGCTTTCGCTCGTTCAACTCCTCCCACCTCTGTCACTGGACTTCTTGCATATCTCTGAAATACCTTGGAGGCCCTTATCTTCTGTTTTGAATACACAGCCTCCTTGCAGCCACTCTGTCTATAGCCTGGTGATTATAAATAGGCATTCAAGCCGTAATCAAACCAGACTTGGGATAGCAAGCACTCCATGCCTCATGGCAAGATAAAGGTCATTTAAAGAGATAATCCCTGTATTGTCAGGGATTACGCCCTCATCCGTTTTAAAATTGCTTTCTCCGTGGAACGTTAAAACCTCTAAACAACAACAAAAGATTACTGTGGTCAAAGCCTCCCTGAGTGTCACCGGCAGCTTTTTTGCTCCACTAAATCTATTCTGAGGACATGCAGGTGACCCTTCCTAAAGTCATAATAGCCCTATTTTGGAATTAGCACGGGTCACTTCAACATCACTTCAGTCCACGCTGAATGGAACGGCCACGCTGGCTGCACGGTGTTTTACTCATGCTATCGCTAGTGGATGCTGCACACTCACGGATCCGAGCTCAAAGCAGATCACTCCCTTTCAGTCGATTTGATCAGAGCTGATATTTAGACTAAGTGCCCTGGAAATTGCCTGGTGGGAAGAAATCGATAGCATGCTCACACATGCTGTGAGTTTGGCCCCCGTAAACCGCTTGCTGTAACCACTCAGCGTTGTATCAACCTTAAACCAGCCGAAGATACTGCAAGGACAGGAGACTGTGCAAAAACAGTCGCACGAAAGGGAAGATTTGCAGTTTTCTCAGGGCGCGAGATATTGAGTTTACGCTGCAACTATCCAGTAAAGAAGAAGATCTCATCAATAATGAACACCGTCGGGTTCACCGAGAGGGGAACTGTGACAGGTGTTTCCTGGGATGCTCTTAAGGAAGACCTTCCTCTCTTTGCTGGCTTTTCAAGCAATGCAGTTATAAAGCTTTTGCAGAAGTGCTGGTTTCAGGAGTTAAACCAGTGTCACGGCTCTCGCTTTTTTTTTTTAAAGGAACAAATAGCTAGTTGCGCCTGCTGAGAGCAACACGCACACAAATACTCCCAAGGACAAGCTGTGAGCGCTTTACCAAAGAAAGAGGTTAAGGGTGGGTGTGGGGGGGAGGGGGGGGGTTAAGTATTGAAGGTTATTTGACTGCATGCTCTTAATTGAAACGCGCTTCAGCAGCATTGCAGATGCGGGAAAAGAATCTCAGAGAGGCAGCTCATGACTTTGACACACAAAGTATTTCAATGTCGATATTCTTCCGCTGGCCTTCACTCTTTGTCTGAATTTTATGATGTGGGAACAACGCCCGGGCTCACCTTTATATTGAAATCCAAAGCAGACTAACATGAAAAAAAAACCCCAAAAAAACCACAGTGCTGTCAACCAAGACATCAACATCTACGCACGCGTTCAAGAGGCTGTTATCAGAACAGTTGAAAATGCATTTTGTCGGCCTCCTTCACAGTCTTCCATCAGAACTTCCTCACCTGATAAACTCAAATCTAAATGCATCAAATAAAAGTTGTCCCAGTCACTGTAACACATGGAAGAACTCCCATCTAATTTAGGTCTCAGGCGTCCTCTTCCCCTGTTCCTTTCATTCTTTTGTCATCTCAACATGGTGCTATGCTCACCTTCTGCTAAAATTTAATTTGTCGCACTAGAATGCAAATGGAATGGGATGATTCTGCATACAGAGAATCCTTTTAGAGGGCTATTATTTCCCTGGTAAACTGCTTTAGATGCAAGCCCAGACACTCTCAAATGCCAGCCAGCAATTAAGTGGATATTTGTGTGTGTGTGTGTGTGTGTGTGTGTGTGTTGTGTGTGTGTGTGTGTGTGTGAGAGGGAGAGTGTATGAGTCGAGCAGGAGAAGGCAGGGACACTCAGCCATGGCAGAAACTAATGAGACATGCACTGGTAATATGATTACAAAGTCAGCCTGGCTATGTCAGGGAACAGGGGGGGGCGCTTTGGTAGAGACATCTGCACAGGACACAGTGGACGCTGGGATGTTCCCTCGTACCACGTCTGCATTACATTACCTGAAAGTGAGTAGCAGTGAGTGCAGATGGTGGGAGTGATGGTGGGCTGTCAGTCAGACGACAACATTGACATCAACAAAATGAGGATTCGAAACAACTCAGGTATGTTCAATCATTAAGGACTGCAGTCTGGCTCCATTTAGGTCAACACGTCCTGAGTTTGATCCAGATAAGGATTTCATCTTGACACCTGCTGGAGGATTAGATAATTGACTTGTAAGTGCTGCGTGGGTATTGAATAATTCTCACCTTCCTTTCTTAGCCCGCGGCTGCCAAAGCAACAACGTGGCACAAACCACAATCCGCACACAATAAACGAGACTGCTCGAACATCTGAGAGGCCACCGAGCCACGAGAAAAAATGGCATCCACAACTTTCACTGCTGTATCAAAAATGGCTTTGTTGTTTGTTCGTGTTTGAGCCCCCCACCTGCTCACCCACGCTGATGTTTTTAATGTTATTTTTAGTGCATCAACATGCTTGTTAATAATGATTCAATTGGTCTATTTTAACAAATGTCAGAACTCAAAGTGCAGCACCGTGTTCCTTTTTTTTTTTTGTTTGTTTCCTTTTCCTTTGTAGGCAGTAATCAGACTCTGGTATTTTACAAACAACCCCCCAATGAGACAAATTGAGTCTGAAACCTTATACTGGTATTTGGTTTTAGTGTTATTAAAGTACAAAAGGCTGGCGGCAGCGAGAGAAAAGTTAAGTGGACACAAAGCGAGTGCATCTCCTCTGCTTTACAAACTAATTAAATGGGTTATTTCAGTTTGCTGATGTTTGTTAATAAGCAAGTGATGAGCAGCCCTGGATATCAAACAGAAGGGAGCAGTGCGTCAATGTCAATTTTTATTTTTCCAAACAATTCTTTTTCTGTGATTTTTGTTTCTGTGATGCGTTTCTCGTGGAACACCACTCCTGAATTATTCATGACGCCTTCATTAAAACACCTCCATTTGCATAACACACAGGGGCCGTAAAAGATGCATTAGGGCTTTTGATCCTGGTGTACATGTCAAATAATTTAACACAGAGTTGGACCGCCAAAAGCCCAGACACACGGAAGAGCTTAAATGTCTCAAAATAAACGGATAATAAACCTCAGTCGGTTTAAAGTTTGAAATGAAAAATTACCATGCAGAGATGTAAGTAGGTCAGAGTGGACCCCTTTGGTGCAATAACCCACTTGAAGAAGTAAATAAAGTATGATAAAGGAGTCGTGATTCTGGAGGACATTAGTGCTTCTCTCTGGAGAAGTTACACCAACGTGATTTATTAGAATAATTATTTTGATGGGGGCAGTGACAGTTGTTTGTCAAACGTGATTTTCCAGATGTGTCTAGAATGATAGAGCAAATTTTGTCACATTTTCATTTCGATCACATCAAGTTTGCAAACCTACACCGACCTAATCCCACACACGCTCATCTGCACATCCATCATATTTTAAAAGCTTTCCCGGTCGTTGCTCCCTGGCTGCAGCAATCAGGCTAATGAACACAGATTGAATGATAAAAGCCGCACTGGAGAGACAGGTGTAACCACCGGCCTCTGCGTCCAAAGCACAGCTACAGCTGAACTTCATTAATAGTGCTAGCTGCTGTTACCACCTGCTACACACACACACACACACACGGGTTAGCTTCTGTCACTTTTGGGGACATTATATTCATTTATATTAATTTCCGGAGGACTTACCCAAAGCCTGTCCTTTCCCTCACCTGAACCACTGACCCCCAAAATCAGCTTTTTCCCAATTGAAGACACAACTTTTGCCCCCAGCATGAAAAGCTTCCCCCTATTCACTGGTCTTTAGTCTGAAATTTGTCCACAAAAGTAGCCTATGACAGAAACGCAAACACAAACACACACACACGCGCACACACACACACACACACACACACTTTTTTTCAGTTTTTGGGAAATTAAGGGACTTTCAATCATTTCCTGGAGACTTACCCTGACTCTGACCCAAAATGAACTTGGGGACCCTCACTCACACTCTGACACACTCAAAGATTGTGAGGCAGAGTCATTATCCTTTTCCTTATGCAGTGTGCAGGATTGTGAATGATCAGGTTATTCCATTAACAGCAGTTTCACAGAGAAAGACAATCCAAACTGAAATCTCATGAACGTGTGTTTCAAATGGTCGGACACGAGTTGATACCCCAGTGTCAAACTGTACCGTCCCTGTTTCTGTGTTCACACGGCCTCAATACTTAATACTCAACTTACCGCTCAGATCTGATGTGCTTGTCAAACGGTTGTTTTTCAATGAGAAACGTAACGTCTTCACGCCGACTCTAGGCCCGGAAATGAATGAAAGAAGACTGATTCTTTGTCAGGATCTTCGTCCGGTCAGGAGATCCGACTGGGATCAAAATGCCTTTTTGAGCACGGCGTACAGCTCAGACTCAGTGTGCAGGCATTAGTTTTTCATTAATGCTACTTTGTAAATTGACTGCACCTCTGTGTGACATGCATATAAATACACCTCTTTATGTTTTTCAGTGAGACCGATATTTGACACCAATCTATGTGCAAAATAAGACCAAGAGGTAATTCCTGGGATGTGGAGGTTCACAAATGAAACTGAGAGCACACTGACTAAAGTTATCATGAATGGTGCCTGCATGGAGCTCAGCTCATACCAGGGTGCATTACATAATATAATAATATTCTCTCTCTCCTCAGGTTTCTGTGCTCAAGCCCGCTCATATTATGCGGGACTGGCTCTCCTGAAGATTGGCAGCCGATCAGAATGACCGATGATAACCTGTGACCGTGACAATGCATTCGGCATCAGTGTAAAACTGTGCATGCCACAGCCGCAGCTGATTCATTTATTCAAGTCTGCAGTTCCTTTAAATTTCTTGAAATCCTATGTGACAAATTGGCACGGTCAGCACTAGGACAGTCTATTGTAAATAATTTTCAGCCCAACACTTCACTGTGACTGTGCTGAACCCCTCCATAACAGTCGTTCTTCATGTTTCCTCAAGAATCAGGACACAGGCAAAATCAGGTTTCTAACCTTGTTAACATCCATAACATCCATTTTTTTTTATATAATAAAAGACATATCATGAGCGAAATAAGCAGTCAACGCCATGACAGTGCATTTCCAACTGCAGTGAACTGATGACAGTCTCATAAGAACAGATGCAGACAGCCAGAGATTCATATGTCAATCAATCAATCTGGTGAACTTGCTTGGACGAGGGGCGGGAAAAATGACATCACATAAACCAATAAAAGATGTGGTAACCATTTGATTTACAGGCTGTTGATAATGTAGTAATTACGTGTTAATAATGTTACTGTAAAATATTGGGTAAATATGAAGTAAAATTGAAGCAGAAATTGAGAGTTGGTCTGTAATTATATGGGAATTGTTATAGTAAGTAGTAAAGCCCACATACAGGGTAAGCGTCCTGGCTCACTGAAAGGTGAGACTGTGGGAATTACAGATACTTTATTTCACTGAAAGTACTTGGCTATGTGGAGGAAACTGCTGCTGTGTTTATGTTGGGCGACAGCAATATACAATAATAATAAAATATGAGACTTGGTATCACCTGCCAACAGCCACTTGGCATTTTCTGACTTAACGGTTATTTTTTGGTAATTTCTTCACATTACTACAGAATTACCACGTAATTACTACATAATGAAGAGTTTGTAAATCAAAGGGTTACTAAAGATGCAAACTGTTCTGATACGTCTTCTAGTCTTTGGCGACAACAAACTCCTGAGTCTCGGTCTGACTGAGGCTCAACCTCGTGGCTGAGATGTTTCCTCCGCTCACCATGTTGATGCTGTTTTACCTGTCAGCCTAGTGCAAGCAGAGGTGGTGGGCGGGGCACAAAGCCTGATCCAGAATTTTTCAGGTAGAAGTGCTTCCAGCCCCAGTTTTTGGTTATATTTTTTTATGTGGGAAAACCATGTTAAACAAAATATTCATCATATAAAAATATTCATCAATTTACATATCTTACACTGGAGTGACAGAAATTCGCACAAACACGGACATCAATGCCACAAATTCTGCCTTGTAGCACCAGACATGAAAATCAGTCACACTTTGAGATCTAAATTATAGAGGAAAACATCTGATTTGAGCTTCTTTAACCTGCAGTGTGATTTTGTCCTAATGTTTAGTTTTTTTTAATCTATCACCTGTTGCTGGACTTGTGTCCTTGTGCTTCCCCCCGGAGCTGTCCATCTTTGGCTTTTTGTGCAATGGAGAAATGTTAACAGACCCAGATAACACCCAGTTTGCTGATGTGAGGTTTTGGACCCCCCCCCCCCCAATTTTGTTGTCCCTTTTTATATCTCAACTTGTTGCAAAAAGGCGTGAGAGCATAATGGATGGAAATGGCAAGTAAAACTGGTGCAAAAGGCATCATTTGGCCAGAGATAATCGCACAATCGACTCTTAAATCCTGGTGGAACACTAACGCAAAAGCCTGCATATTTGCTTCTTTCAATTCCACTCAACACAGACTGATTACTGTAATGGCTTTTGTCCTGTGATACACCATGAAAACGCTTGATCCTTTTCCATGCTGTGAACCATCACTGCTGAGCATTCAAACACACACACACACACATACACATACACACACACACACACACTGGAGCAATGAGCACAGATGGGTATTATGTGTTTAGTGAGGATTTCTATCTCTCACTGTCTTTCTTTATTGCAATCTTTTTATTATAATCATGCGATGCCCCCTCAAGGCACAGTTCAAATACTTAAATCTGTTAAAAGTGCAGGCTGTGGCAGTGACAGTGACAGTGGCAGCAGCAAACATTGTTTTGCTGTGATACAGCAGCGTGGATTATTATTTCTTAGACTAACGGGTTTCTTTGGTTGATTTCTCTGGAAATTGCTGCGCTGCTGCTCCTTGTGGATAATAATTTTGTGTGGGGATGATAAACTAACTAAACTCTCAAGCTAAATGGAAGCAACTGGCAACAGTTGACTGAGAGTTAGAGCGCAGACACCATCTGAGGTCTCTAGTGATTCAGAGATTGTATTGTTCAGCACATCACTTTGTGATCTGGGGGATACAAGCCTGGCATCAAAATGTTTTCTTACAATTACAGACAATCAAATTGGAATGTTGAATTGTAGCTGCCAGTAATTAGCAAAAACTAGTTTGCATATGTTTTTCATATTACAGTGTATATTTAATAACCCTTCACAGCAGTAAAAAAAAAAAATAGCTCCTTAGACCAGAGGTACGGTATCGTCTCTGTGTTTTTTTATGTTTTTATACAGATCTTAACAGTTTTTGGCTCTGTAAAGCTCTTTGTGATTTTTGTGTATGAAAATTGCTGTATAAATAAACTTTACTTTTTTTACTTAAAAAAGTTTTTACCCTTGCCTGAGGTGGAAAAGCAAAATGTGACAAAGTGCAATGGAAATAGCAAATCAGTTGTGATGCACATGAAGCCTGTGACCTGTTGAACGTCCAGCTTCCCTGGAGAGACAAAAGCATGAGATCTGTGTGGACACTGTGACGTTCCTCAAATGAATATGTCAGTGAAACAAAAATGCCATGTTTCCATTTTGTTTTTCATATCATGTTTGTTTGTTTATTTGATGTTTGACTGTTGCTCTTTTAATGACATCATCTTGTCGCACCAAAGTGCTTCACGGGCACAACAGGTGATAAAGCTTTTCATTAATAAAATACAACAAACAACAAGCAAAAAATTGTTGCTAAGAAATAGGAATAAATCAAGGCAAGGAAGCAGCTGTAATAATAAGTTTTGACTTCAGTTTTGTTTTGATTTAACTTTAGGAAATTATGAGACAGGCACTAATCTCATTAAGGCAGTCTTATTAAATGGACCAATAAAATGCCCTGAAGGAGGCATGTACAGAGAAAATGAAACAGGTCCCAGAATATTCCCTGAGGAACTCCACAAGTTAGAGGAGCAGAATCAGACATTCGGTCTGCGATAAATACAAAGAAGTTCCAATTTGTTCATTAGAAGGAAAACAGCTGAAGTGCTGTGTCAGATATCCCATCCCACTTCTTCATATGAAGTAAGGAAACACTTCAAATCTGCGTTGTGAAAGGCAGCTTCAAATGATGCACTTCATTTGGAGGCCTTGTTGCATCCACAACACCACGCCCTCCTAGCAACCTCCCCCATTCACGGATGCTCCCCAACCCCTCAACCGCACTTCCACCTTTGACCATAAAGAGGCTGAAGAAGTGATACAGGACTCGTTGAAGTAATTCTAAAACTGTTATTAGCTCTGCTCATGTCAGTTTGTTGGTTTGTTTGTCAGCCAGCAGGATTACGAATACATTATTGAATTGATTTGCACCAAACGTGATGGAGGAGTGGTTCATGGGCCAGAGAAGAACCCATTCAATTTTGATGACAATCGGGTTAAAGAAGTGGATCCAGGAAATCACTTTTGTTGCGAGAAGCATTTTTCGACATTTTCATTGTACTGATCTTGATGTAAAACATGAGATGCAGGTAAGAATCTGCATCTCACGGATGTGTAAGATGCGCTTTCATTCTAGTGAATACTAGGTACTGCAAGAAGAAGTCTGGAGGTCTGACTTTGAACTTCTTTTCCCAAGGTTTCTTCTTTTTTCCCCCT
>NW_019525414.1:2887247-2921349 GCF_002814215.2 Seriola lalandi dorsalis | reverse complement strand
TGGGTCTACACACACACACACACACACACACACACACACACACACACACACACACACACACTCAATATTCATGGCTCACCCTGCATTGTTCACATTATGTGTTGCTGTCCATGATAAGAAGTTAGCGACACAGAGTTTGACTTGTCTGGGCTCAACATACCTAAGTTCTTCTAACTTTTAACACTCCAGTGGTTGCAGGCTCCCCTAAGGAGCTGTGTCCTCTGCATCTTTCAGTCCAAATCACCTCATTTCATTTGCCTCTATTATACTCCATCACACCTTATATCTCCCATATGACTTCAAAAAAACCTAATTTGCCCTCCACTGTCTTGGCGACACGCAGAGAGACACAACAGGGATGCTTCTTCCTCAATTAGCGGTCAGTCATCCTCCTCTGGAATCCATCAAGTCCTGCCTCGCTCGCATATTCACACTTCACCCTTCTTTTTAACTCTGCAATTTCTGCCTGAGAGAAATCTTCCCTGACATGCACGATTACGAGAAAGCCTCTCACTGTCCTTTCCCATCATACTTATTCAGCTGTGATGGAGCCTAATTCTGCTCTATAGAAGGCAGAGTGTGAAATTCAGTCTTTTCCATATGTCATCTGCTGTATGTGGATGGATACCTTTGCACACCCAAGACAGCATTTTTCAGTCATTCAGTCATTTTCCCCCTCTTTATTCATTGACACATAGAAAAAAAAAAGGACCTTGACATAGAATGTGCATAAACATTTAATGAATGTGATGTTGTGGTCGCTCTAAATTGGCTGCAACAGCCCCCATACTAAGCCAACAGACCTTGCTGAGACACTATAGCATCAAAATGAAGGAGAGATCATAAGGGAAAAGTTTTAGTGTCAGTGACCTCTTGCCCCCTGAGCTCTTTTTTTGCTGCAGTAAAGAGCTCTACTCTCACACTTCGCTGGTGTAGTCATTAATTTGTGATGATTCCTGGAAGGAGGGAGCATGGTCAGACATCATTCAAAACTCCAGGAGAAGGCAACTGCCACTTATGTGGCAGTTGCTACTAGCACCTCACTGGGGTCATGTCTTTGGAAATGACTTCACTGTACTCAACACCTTTTTTTTTTTTTAGTTACAGTACATTAATGCTGCTTTTGTCCTCAGAGACCAATTTTCTCCTGTCTGCTGCTGAGTGCTGTAGGAAAGAATAAGGGTTATTGTGGTGGCATTGCTATCTGGCACCACATAGACGGAACAAGCTCAGTTCGCAAAATATATGGAGGTACCTGCATGAATTTTTGTTTTATTGTGTAAGCACACAGTATATTGGATCTATCTTCCAGCAGGTGTAGTTGTTATAGAAGAGCCTCTTTTCAGATGGGGTTCTTCAGAGACTTTCCCGTATAAGATTTTTCCACAGAGGAACTCATAAGGAGTAGATTTTATAACTCTTATCAAAGACTGAATAAGTAGTAGCCCTGAAGCACAACTGCAGAATAGCATCCTATTAAATGTAATGAATTACCAGCTGCCTTACATAACCAGTATTCCAGCAGACCTGGTGGGCTAGTGAGGCTTGTGGGTTGGCTTATTCCCAGTATATTGAAGATGGTAATGAAGAAGATGAATGAAGATGGTAAATCTTATTGTCATTTCTATTATCTTTTATTGAAGGACCATGTGTTTCCCTGTCCCCAGACAGTAGGTAGCTCAGCAGTATATACAGTTTTTGGAAAGCGTCCATGCTACTGACTGGAGTATAGTCAGAAAACAACACGGCGGGTCATAAAACCACATCACTTTCACGGAGAAATTTGTTGTCTGTACTGTAATGCTGCTCTCCTCTGTTCTGCAGGGTAGAGGTAAAACTTTCTAGAGCCTTCAACACAATTACAGATATTCATCACTATTTTGGTCACAGGGGAGTCATATAGTCCTGCACAGCGTCAACAGCTGAATTGGAAATGCGCAACACAACAAAATAAAGTTTTACATATAGTTATTATAGTAGCAACTAATAATGAAGAATCTTGTTGTTTTAATGCTATTTTTTTTATAGTTAAAGTTATAATTTTTAAGATTTCAGTCGTGCTTGATTTGAAGTGCAGTTTAATTCTACAGCAAACATTCACTGAGCAGCTTTGTCAGAGACACAAAACAAGAGCAACATCTGCTTAAGCAGAGACAAGCAAAGTCAGTTGTATTAGTTAAGAAGTCAGTCAATAATAGGCACATACTGCGAGTTGTTTTCAGCACAACAGCAGGGCACAGTGGGGTTGGTTACCTCACTGAGGAGTTGGAGGTTTGCAGGCCGTCGCCTGCTGCTCTTCATCTAACAGCTCGCTGTGGCTGCTCCCTCTTGATCCTTTGCTCTCTGCAGGGTTTAAAACTGATCTGCTGTCAAAGAACTGCTGAATATGACCTTTGTATTTTTTTGATGAATCTTCTTTGGTGGCAACTTCTAGGACACATTGCTTGTCCTGTGACTCCTTCATAATAAAAGCCACCCTGTGTTTCGCTGGTTGAACGATTTTAATGTGAAGCAGCAGCAGTAGGAATTGTTCAGTTTGCATTATCAGTAACTTACTACAGCTCTGATACGGAGTAATGCTGAAATACATGCATGCTTTGTTTCCAGAATGACTTGTGTGGTGAGGAATTCTGATTCCTGAAAGTTAAAACCTTTATACAGAGACCTAATTACAAGATGTAAACACACTGAATGGCTATTTCTGAAAAGATTTTCACCTCAAATAGTATCAAAATCCAGGTCTGAGTTCATGAAAATTAAAAGGATTAAAACTTAAAGGTGTAGTTTTATGTTTACAGTAGCTAACTTACAGTTTTATATATGTCCTGTGTAAACACACAGGCTTTTCCATGTCTGTCATGTCTGTACTAAAAACATAAACCTGCTTTCTAAAGTGTAGGTGATAGACAACAAATGGAATCAGATAGAAACATTTTTGTCTCGTTTATTAATAATTAATTCTAAATATACTAATATTACAAGAAATGATAGTAAACTATTATTATTAAGCCGAACTAATTATACTCCTCTTCATTTCTGAGGTGTAAGTGAAAGATGAAAGTGAAGATAAAATGTTACTTTACACATTTGATAGTTGAGTCGGAATAATCGATGTGTCTAATAAGTGCATTTCTTTTCTCAGTTATTCGGCTCACAATAAACAACTACAGTTGGCTGCCAACCTCCCACTTATTTAAAATGGCCATGAGCTGCTCTCAGTTGAAAGTTATAGGTTTGTTTATGGCCTATATCCTGCAGGAAGATGTGGAATTACCTGGAAAAAAAAGTCTGCGGTTGATCAATGTGTAGTAAACAACGCAAACAAGCTTGGTTAAATCAAAAGGAAATGCCCTGCAGAAACACTATGTATGTATTCTGAGTGGTTATTTCAGGCTCTTCCAAAGGCATTATTTCTAAACCTCACACTCTTGGATTAGCGAAGTGTGCAATTTCTGCTTGCTGTGCGACCACAGATAGAGGGACCTTTTTCACAGGGTGACAAAGCAGAATCTCTTATCGGAGTGTTCTCCGTGACACCCCACTTTTTAGACAGAGGGAATTATGGGCTGTGATCAATTGGAGAGAGAGAGAGAGGATGCCCTGATACAACAGAGGCGGCTATCACAGCAACTGTAATTTCAAGCATGCATTATTCAACGGTGCTGTGAGATCTGTGAAGCTTCAAGATTATTTACAGTTTGAAAAGCACTGGCAGGGCAATTGCAGGCATGTCCTGTAGAGCCCAGAGGTAATATCTCAGCATTTGAGAGGAGATAGAAGTTTTGTAAATTTGTGGACACACAAAATATATTATAGAGGTTTTCCATCATCATTAGTTCTAACCACTGACCGTGCATGATATACAAAATGTTGATGGCGGGATTATCGAGAAGGAATCAAAAGCCGTATAAAAACCAGACTTGTCAAATGTTTATTTGAAGAAGACGGCAGTCAGTATTCTGTGTCTGCTTGTGGACGATTTTTTGCAGTAGCGTCTGTGTGTCTGGGCCTTTACATTCATTATGGTAATTATCCGTGGCAGGCAGCGATGACTCCTGCACGCTGTGTGTCCGCGGAGCTGGCGTCACACGGAGGCCATGGCCCACGCGCTGCGGCCTGCATGCATTACCGTGCTCTGCGTTGTCTGCGCGTGTGTTTATTTGTAGCTACGTGGCCCTGCTACGGGCATTCCCTACAAATATAACTCAAGCCCTCTGTCCTTCTGTTTCTAAGCCTTCCTCTTGCCTCCTTTATCCGTTCTGCCTCTGTCTGTGTCGGGGCGTTGGGTGTGATTCTCCAGCTCTGTAGCTGTGAGCGTAAACATCTTTCCATCTCCACATGAAGACAAACAGGGGGGCATTATCAGGCAGAGGGAGAGACCCTGCATTCAATCTTTGACTATAAATAACCCCCTACCACCTCCTCATTGACATTCATGAGGTGAAATAGCAGCTTGGAAAAGAACAGGTGCTCTGTTTGCAGTCTAATTCGTCTCATTTGTTTAATCAAACATCATTGCATAAAACTGATCACATTATGTCACTCGTTCCTGACTCATCAGCTTATTCACACTGGGCAATGTAAACTGTACCTGTTGACTTTTTCCACATGCTCTTTTAAATATGAACACGAGGACAAAAAGAAATAGTTTGTTATTTTGGGAAATATACTTATTTTCTTTGCTACCAAGAGTTAGATGAAAAGATTGATTCGGCTGTCATGTCTGTGCAGTAAATATGAGGCTCCAGCCTGCAGCTGGTTCGCTCGGCTCAGCCTAAAGACTGGAAACAGGGTGAAACGGCGAGCTCACCGGTGCGTGACGTCTACACACACAGGTGAGGTGGAGCTGGCCGGCTCTCCATCAGGTACACAGTGTGGCCCAGGCATGAGAGTCAAGCTTGAGGTCCATCACCTCATTCCTGCGTACTTTACTTATGTGGCTGATCAAGTTGACCATTTGTGGCACGGGCCAAAACGACGTATCTTGTTTCACCTGCTTACAAACTTCTTATGTGACACAACAAAAGCAGATCCTTTGATCAGCTGTTTGGTATGATAACAAGGCTAGCACTACCGTTAACCGCCGCGCAATAATGCATGAGCACGCCCAAGTCAAAATAAAGCTTGTGAGTTATTCTGAGCACAGGTACATAAATTACACTTATAAATGAGTCAGAGTTACAGTAAATATTGGTTAGTGAGTTCATTTTTATATCCTTGTCATGACAAACATTTAGCACATACATAACAAGATACCACTGCCAGTCATGCATCAAAAATACAGCCAAACAAATCCAAAAAAAAAGAACACTGACTTCAGTAAACGGTATCTCTGCAGAAGGTAATTAATGTACAAAATTTTAAAACAAGCTGTTCACTGTATAGCGGAAGAAGACAGGATAAAACAAACAGGATTCCTGGTTAAAAATACGATATGTTCTGACATACTGTCAAAATGTTGGAAATGCTAAAATGTAGTGTAGCACAAGTAAATGATGCATTTTACAATCAGCAAAGTGATTGAGTTATTTTAATTACACACCATGATCTAGACTAAGTTTGATAATATTAGATATTGGTCATATATCAGACCAACAGACAGACAGACAGACAGACAGACAGATAGATAGATAGATAGATAGATAGATATTTGGGGAAATTCAAGATTATGAATTCATCTTTTCATTTGTTGTAAAAAGGTTGTTATTTCCTCCTTCAAAAGTTACTCAAAGTTAAAGTTAGTCTTGTTTTAAATGCTGTGTATTTGAATAACAAACTCTGTCCTTGTGCAGAAATAGCAGGTCAGCTGTTTGAGTCAGACAGAGTGAAGCCAAGGTACGCTTGTGTGTAAGGTTGTTTGACGGGAAGATAAAGCTGTGAAAATGTTTTTTTAAAAAAGGCGTACACTTGAACTGATTCTGGATTACTTCTATGGCTCATGGCCCCGCCCACAGCAGCACGTCGCTCAGCTTCTGCGCTGGTCCTCCCGGCTGCTTCTCCAAACTGAGAGCGTGTAGATCTGAATCTACTGCAGGTAATACACTGACTGTGGATAACTACCTCACACAACCCCACGTCAAATAACCCCAACTATCACTTTTAAGGCGCAGGTTAAACTGCTTGAATGTGTTGCGGTGGATCCATTTGTTATTCTTAAACAGCGTCCAGTCACAGTCACATCCTGATGTTGACACTTTCTGGCAACCTTCACACAATATATATATATATATATATATATATATATATATATATATATTTGTGTTTTGCAAGTAAATAAGCCCAAGCTCAGGGGGAACATCTGGCAAGAGCTGCTCTGTGTTGGTTGGTATATTTGTGCATGACAAAGCACAAAGCTTAGAGATCACAGCTTTGGGCCAAAGCATGAATGAAAGAAGTCTCACTGTTGGGGTGAGGTTTATTAAAAGGGGTCCACTTTCTCTGGTGTTATCATTGTGAGTTGTATGCCTCCCATCATAATTCATCATAATCTCCCTAATGGCGCACACATTAATTTTAAGCTTGCAACAGCTGTTAACTAGCAACCTTTGGAGACCTGACAAGCTGCATTATTGTATTTCTTTCATATTCAGTCTATGGTGTGATGTCATGTCAGTTGAGTCCTACTGTGCAGTGCGTGCTCAAAACAACCAAATGAAAAAAACAAAAACACACACACAAGCACAAAGTGACACGTCTAGTAAAGCCTTTAGAAGTTTGTCGCTTTGTGGCATACCTGTGAAAGAAGAGAGGGCTTCCTGTCATGTTTTTCTCCTGTTATTTTAAACATTGACACATTCGACATTTCCAAATCACCTAACCCTTCCTATTGCCTGAAGTGTTAATGGCGTTTTTATTTTATCCGACAAAAAGAAAAAAAGAAGTACGTTTTCACCACAAAAATATAAGATGTGTTGCTATGGAAACTGTGAATATCAGTGTGTGTGTGACTGAAAGTCTGTCTTGCAGGCACGATGGCTCAAACATCATTCTGGAGCCACATTTTATCACACTCCTCGCTTGTTAAAAGTTTGTGCTACTTTTTTTTGTGCCTCAGTTCCATTCTACTCTCACATCCAGTCAGTGTGCTTGACATTTCTTTTTAGCCTGGGTGGAACTGCCACAGATCCATACACTTTTTAAAATGCTGTGAAAAACTGCGTCAAACGACATCTTTTCCAGGTCACGCTCATACAAGACAAGTCGTTGTTGCTTTGTTATCAGAGGTGGAATTAATGGTACGACACATATGGTTTTGGACCTGTTTAGCCTTTGACGTGGAGAAAACACACACAATGTACGCTGCAGAGTTTGTAATGCAGACTAGCTACAAGTCGGATACTTAACTGCCTCAAGTGAAGTTGCTGCACATGCTCTCATCAAGTTGTAACTATTAATGGCATTTTAATGTTGATATTTCACAGCATGTCGTAGGATGACCTCAAGTTAATGAGCTCTGGTGTTACTAGCTCGTCACACATATCATGTTAGTGATATCTTATTTGAATGACTTATACAATGCTGGGAAGCTGTCTCTTCACGGCGAACCTCACCGAGGAAACCCTGACTGTCTGGGCTCTAAGATTGGTCTTGACTGTGAATCAAGCCGGCTGCACCATGGGGCTCAGAGTGGAAGAAAAGGAAAATGGCACAGAGGTCTTACATATTGCCCATGTGCTGCCAGGATGTTATAACGTATCAGCACATAAAGCTTCTTCTGAATCAGCATATGATCCACAGTCACAAGAGGATTATTGGCTATGTGCCTGCATAAATCATTCAATTCTCATCTGGCTAAATGAATCTGTTTAGCCGAACCCTTTACCGATGTCAGAACACAAAGTCTGACCCCGAGACCCAAGGAAGCCACTGCATATCATCGTTATTAACCTCGGTTTACCCCGGAGGAGCAGAGGGGATCACGTCTCCCCGGAGCTATTGTGTTTCCAGCGAACTCCTGCCTGAAACACAATATTTGCAACGACGAGCTGTGAAATTTGCTACCTGTGAATCCTTGGTCATAAAAAATTCATAAAGGAGTCAAGTATTGACCTAGGTAGCAGCTGACTTTGGAACGTGAAGAAGTCATACAGTATGTGAAGATGTATTTATGTGAGTGTAATTAAATAGCTACGCCTACCCTGCGAATGAGTGTTTTTCTTCACTTTTTTTTTTTCTTTTTATGATCGTCTCATTATCAATTTTGTTCTGAATTTGGAGAAGGAAAAAATGGGCTTCTTTGTTGTTTTTCTCTCACAAAAATAGAATGCTGTCATGAATACCACAAGATTATTTTTTTCTTGAAGACACAATTCATTGCCTTCATTAGGAGTACCTCATTTTGCTCTGCAGTTTTCAAGTAACTTAGCAAAACATTTTCTTGAGTTCGGAAAAACAGACAAAACTGGTACGAGGATGTGAGCAAAATTCCTTTGCTCTTTCTGCTTTTGAATCTAAGTCACTTTGTTCGTTTGATTTTCTTAGAAGCAAGGTCAGAATTGCTGCCAGAGATTTCTGTCTACTCTATTTATGCGTTTGTATTTTTGTCAGGTCTTTGAGAGTGGATGACTAACGACACAGAAGGATCGACAAGCCGCAGCCTCAAGCTGTGAGAACGATATGATTTATCCCTGTTATTAACCTGTGCCATTTCCCTCCACACTTATTCAAATTCATGACTAAATCCATCTCTTTCCCAGTGCCATTTTTTTCATCAATGCGCTTTTTCATTCTCCCTGTTTTGATCTATATTCCAGAATTAAGATTTGCTGTTTATACAAAGGGGCCATTTAGATGGCACCCGGTAGTGTGGGAAGGGAATGGATATGAATCTCACATGACAATGTATTCAATTAAAAGCAGCGTGAGGCGTGAACACAAGAAATGGCTGTGCACGAAAATGCACCTATGAACACAGGCAAGTCTGCCCTGGTTGCAGCAGCGGACTGACTGCTGGCAACCGGGAACTGTGGCTCCACACAAACATGGAATTTGCTCAAACAAAAAGCCCGCAGTTGTGTTTAAACTGGATTTCATGTCTTTAAAGCTGCGATTCTGGGTAAAAGCACATGTCAGTAGAGAGACGAGCAGTGTTTATTTTGACAGGTACAAAGCAGGTCAAGATTTATTGTAGTTTTCCCTGCAGGTGTATCAATACCTATTACTGTCTTTCACTCCCACCACTCTTTTCCACACTATATTTTTCCTTTACGTGATAAACTATCCGTATGGCCGGGCAAGTTTATTTGCACAGCACCTTTCAAACACAAAGGCAATTTAAAGAGCTTCACATGAGGTGAAAACATGTTCCAAAATACAAAAAAAAAATAAGATTAAACAATCATAATGATAATAAATTTGGACACCAAAAAGTCATAAATGAGACATGAAGTAATAATGCAGTTGCAGTGCAGTAAATAAAGCTTCCCCCGAATTCTGTTATGCAAATAGAAGTGCAGTCGAGAAATGATTTAATTATGTTGTATGTTGAGTTATAGCTTTCTATTTCTACTCTGTAGGATCAGGATTATAATCATAAGGCATGGTAAATATAATATATAAAGCTTGCATCATATTTTTAATATCATGATGTGTGAAGCCCTAAAGGAGAGAACTGAAATCACAGTATCAATAGTAAAATGCTGAAAAAAGTGCAGCTGTTACTGTTACATATTAAATTATATCATGACATTATTATTACTCATGCATTAAGGTGTAAATAACATTGTGCTGTTGTAGTTTATTGAGGTAACTAATAATTATTTTCAACACATTTCAATAACCCGCAGATTGTTTTCTCCAATAAGCTATTGATTAATTAGATTATCAGAGCAGCTGCCAACTCTGTATTCTGCTGAGCGGTTTGCAAAGCGTCAAACTAGTAGCTTCAGATGTCAAATAATTGTAGTGGGATAAAATGACAATATTTCCCTCTGATGTAGAAGAAGAAGTGGCACGAAAAGAAGCTACTCAAGTGCAAGTATCTCAAAGTTGTACTTACCGAACTGCAGCACATGTGCTTAGTTTCATTCTGCCACTGAAAGAGACAAAGCATCAGAGATTAGGTTGTGAGGGAGAGTCATGATGTAGCCACACAGTTGAGGAAATATTACTGACATTAAAATATAGTGGTGAGTATATTTTTGGTGAATATAAATCTGATAATAATGAACACATTCAAGTTAGATTATACAGCCACACACAGCACAATGGCAGACTGATAAAGAATTGTCTCAGTATATATACTTTTTTTTTTTTTTTATCTGTGTCCATGCCATGACTGCAGAGAATCCGTCAGAGTGTAATGTGTCTTTACAATGCCTCGGCTTCAGACAGCACTGCCTGTTGGAGAGACAGGTTAAAAGAATCATAAATCCAGTCGTGAAACCAGTGGTGATATAAATAGTTCTTTTATGCTGTTGTAGGACTAACAGCTCCATTTCTCATCCACCTCTTGGCAGTTGAGACATGTTCTCAGTGACTGTAACAGCCAGAAAAATCCATTGCAAGCATGACCTGAAACCCAAAGCAGCCATTTGGTTCCTCTAACAGATCTGGGAGGAACGTTACATGTTTGTTGGACTTTATTATTTGAGTTTCGCCTCACGGTGTGAGTTTATTTTTCACAGCTTTTTTTTTTCCCCCCGCTGCATTTTTCTTTTTTTTTTTCAGGATTCTCGGCTGTTTGTACTTTTAAAAACTCCAAAGATGTGTGTTTTTTTTTTTTTTAAACAGATCACTAATTACATACAAGTCCTCAGAGTCCAGTGGGTACGAGTGCACTGCACAGAAGTCACCTCATGATTCTGACTTTCGCAAATGACCCAGTTGGAGTGTGTTATTACAGGAATAACATACTGGGATGAAAAACAAGAGTAAAAACAAGAGTCAACCACAAAGGAAAAAATGTCCTTGACACAGTTATAGTTATAAATGATGCCATCTCTCAGTGGGAGCTTTGTCAAAGAGCATTTTGGAAGCAACTGTACGCATGCAGTATAAAGAGAAAAAAAACAAAAACCTCTGCAAAAGCAGACTCTCACTTAAATTTTTCATTAGCAGCAGAGAAATTGGGTAATTGCTGTGCACATTCTTTAATATGAGTATGTAAGGACACAGCTAGACACCCGAGATGTAGTCCCCTGACTGAAAGTTCTCCGCAGGAGAAGCTGCACGATGAGATGCAGCTCACAGCGGGAGCTTTCTCCAAGCCCACGTATGCATATCAAAACAGGAGGCTATATCTAATATACATCAGCATGCAGACCACCACCACAACTGTGAGTAAGAAAGCATTTGTTCTCATGCTCTGTTTGCTATGTTGACATACTGCAGGGAGCGAAGAATTCAGATTTTAGGGGCTTTGTGCCTGCAAAATCGACCGTGAGCAGAATGTTTTCCAACCTTTTCTAAATTCTATCCAATGTCATTAAACAGTATTTGATTTTGTGTCGATGCTTTCAAAGGCTACACGGCTACACTCCTTATTTGTTGTGAGCTCTGCATATGGTGAGAGAAGCTAACAATTCAAAAACAAATTTAAGTTTTCAAGATCAACCCAGAAGTAATTATTTTAAACCCTTTGGAGTTTTGTGGTTTGAAGAGTGTTTTGACAGGAAGGGTCTGTTTGCTGAGGAGGCTAATTGACTTGCAGCAGCTAATTAACTCAAAGGTTGCAAGGTTGTGATAACAGTGTAATGAGAGAGAAGGGAATGTCAACACCAGTTGATACTGGCCTCACTAAATATAGATGAGATCACGCTCAACAGCTTTTCAACGGGGAACTGGGGTTCCAGATGTAAAAGCAGATGGTGTGACACAATGTGGAGACAATAGAGATCTTGCTGGAGGTGTACCACAGGTTGCAATGTCATTTTGGAAAGACCCACAAATTTTGGGTTTATGGTGCAGTATTTTATAAGCAGCTTTACTTGCTACGTTACAGCAGAAGCAGCTCACTTTTGCATTTATGGGTGAAAATGTAAATATGGAATATAGACAGAATGTGAATATGTCACAGACTTCTGTTGTGTTTATGGTACAAAAGGCTCGTTACTGACTCTTTAATAAAGACATTTTCAACTCCCAAGCTAACTTTTGATTAGGAAGCTCGTGCTTACCTCTGTAAAAACTGATGTAACGTTACAGATGCTGAAAGTTGTGTAGCACCTTTCCAACAACAAACTATACAGATAGACTAAATAATAAAAAAAAAAACAACTCTGCCATCCAGAGTGAGACTATTGTCACCATGACTTGACATGCAGTAGGTGGATATGGCTCTAACTTTGGTTGTAATCACACCTCTCTGCATGGACTACACCTACCCGCTGCAATCCAAACTGTCAAACCCCCGCTGCTTTGTCTCAGTGTCGAGGCAGGTATTTCTACCTGAAAGGCAGCGACCCTTTTAATAACCCCTTCAGGTGAAACCTGGCTACTTTAGCACTGCACTTATGTGGGGAAGTTAGAAGATCGAGGAGAGTCGCCAAGATTAGATGATGACAAAACACAATTGCCAGCACTGTGATACTTCATTTGAATATTGCGGTGTTGATACGGCATTAACTGCCAGGCAGACACCAGACAAACTGCTAAATATTTGAACATGATGAATATCTACAAACTGCTCTTCACATTAATGTCAGATTCACAGAAAAAAGGACTCGCTCTCCAAACATATTAGCATTTACTTGACATCTGCATTAAGCTATTTAAAAACAACTTGATTATTTTACCCTATATCGCATATAGAATGTAGAAGAAATAAGGCAATGGATCACTGCCTTTGGAGTCTAACAACAACAACAACAACAACAAACTGTTAAACTCAACTGGTCTTTCTACTCAGCCAAAGCAGGAATCAATCTGTTTTTATAGGGGGAGTTGGGCTCTATTTGGTTGACCATGCAGTGAGGCCGACCTAATTGGCATGTCAATATCTGTTACCAAGAAAACCACTATTTGTCTCACTCTCTGCTCAAACAAATCCTCTAGAATATAAAATGAGAAACAAACAAACAAACATAAAAAAAAGGCAAATAAAACCAGCGCCCCCTCCTCCTCCCTGAAATAAGCTGCTGTTTAAAACACAGTGTTGCATGGATGTGTATTGGAAAACAGGGGATGCTGAAAAACCTTGAGAGACATCTTAGCGTCATCATGTTTTCCTGAGCTTCAACATATTTTGTAATTATGCCTCGTCCCCTTTGGCTGACGGAAATGTTTTGTGAGAAATAAAGTTGTGACATTATGAAATGAGGCGACGCCAGACAATTAAAGTTTATAGTGGGATTACCTCCTCATGTAACGTGCATGATGGGATGGAAGGCTGTGTTCAACGCGATAATAATGCTCTTAATTCTTGCCTCATGCGCTTTTTCTTTTTACTTTTTTTATTTTTCTTGCTCAAATGTCACATCAGATGGGGGATTATTTCTTTGTCAGCGAGTGCTGGGGTGAAAGCAGCATCTCACATGAGTGTAAGGCCACTGACATCAGTTTAACCCAAGGGTCTGTCTGCAAAATGTCAAGTTTCTTGGCGATTTCAAGAATAAACCTTTAAAACTGTGATAAAATTACATTAGCCATAGACGTGCATATATCACAGTAGTCTTTTTTTTTTCCAAATTTCCATTATATGCATTAGTCTTTTTAGTCTTCTTATTCCTAATGTCAAAATCTCTTGGTAAAACATTTTCTATGTGGAAGAGACAGAAAAAAGAGACAATCTATCATCCCACCTTGAGTCGGTGTCAGAAAGCAACACCCATCCACTGTCTCCTCTTCAGTGGCTGCATAAATAGCTGCTGAGATCGCTGATTGATAATTATCCTTATCTCCAAATGTCTCCTGTTACGAGGAAACAAATAAGAGGAGAGGGAAGCAGGAGCTGGCAGACAGAGGTCAATGAGAGGACTTCTACATTTCATCCGGCACACATTGAGAGATGGAGGTGCCACACAGTGACAGTCTCCGACCTCTAGGTGAGATCTGAAAGGGATGATAAAGGCAACCGACGGAGAGAAAATTGGCAGATAATTACAAAGGCTAGAGGGGCACATTTTGTCTCCCCCTGTCTCTTTCTCTCTGTCATATAACACACACAAACACACACAAGAACACACTGACAACAAGTCAGTGTGAACAGTGTGCAGCATCCACATGTAGGCACTGAAATTACAACTCCTATTCCACAATTATACCTGCTTGTTGTTGTGTGTTTCAGCTTGTTTGCTGAAAAAACTGGTAAAGCATTTTATTTCATGTTCTTTCAGAGGAAATATCCTCCATTAAAAAGCACATATATCTGTGCTGACAAATGGGCCCTTTTAACATAGTGACTCTCTGCTGGTTGAAATTCCATCAGGGGTAATGGAACACTTAATATCATTTTTGTGAAGTTGTTTCACCTCATTTTTGGTTTGAAAATGTCATCTACTGATCAGCTAACATTAAGTCAGATTTGTTGTTTCCTGGAGTAATGGAGTTAGACGCCAGTGGCATTCTCAAACAGATAATCGTAATCCGACAAAGCTCCAAACCAATGCAGCCCTGCATCCCCCGGAATTAAGTTCATATTTCCACACGATTTACATCCGATGTCAACATTCAGCGTCAACGCTGGAAGTAGTGACTTCTCATGAGTTCACCTCTCATATCAGATTTTGTGCAGCACCCTCTGGGGCCATAAATTCCTTTATATAACTTATTTCACAGTAGCAGTAGCACTCCCCAAGACCTGACTTTGATGTGTAAAACCACCTTTAACCATATTTTATTTGACGTAACTATGATATTTCACCATCCTTAACCATACCATAGTTGACATGCGCATATATTACAGACAGCGAAAATTTTAAAAAAAGCTTTGGTATTGGATGTAAAAAAAACAGCATTGCATACATCTCAGGGTTATTCAAAATTGTCCATTATTGATGTTCTTGTCAGGTGGTGTGGTTGCTCTAAACACAGTTAATGTGCAGGTTTGCTGTATCACCTCTCTCCATCACCTGTCAGAAAAAGTGAGATACCTCTTTGAGTAAATGAATAAATGTTTAAATACATTTTAAATCAGGTTTCATCGAGGTGATTGTACTGAAGGACGTTTTTTCCCCTGTCCTGACTTCCTACCTGTTCATTTGCTTCACATTCTCATTTATAATTTCTCCTAATGTGATGTTTGTGGATTTTTTTTCGCCCCTCCTTTTTTCCCATCAGCCACCTCTGTTGCCCATTAATCACGTCATGCGTCTTTCACTGGATGAACCCCAGGGGGTTCTGAGGGGATCAGAGGACTGAACTGCACTTGAACTGGAAAAAATGCACCAGAGCAGCTACAGCAGCTGAACCAAATCATGTCTTAAGAAAATCACGTGTGTGTGTGTGTGTGTGTGTGTGTGTGTGTGTGTGTGTGAAAGAGACAGAGGGAGAAAGAGAGAGAGCGATCAGAGTAAAGTGCCGCTCTGTGCTGTGCTGCCTGCTCACTAGCAATACTGTCCAAAAGGATGCTTGTCTTTGAGTGATGTCATTCCTTCTGAACTGTATTCTCAATCCCAAACATTGTTTTTTTTTTTTCTACACAGCCACCCTCACTGAGTCAACTTGACAGAGGCAGGGTTGGCGCAGATATATCACATTCTGTTCCAGAGACAGTTTGCTAGTCTTCTCACAAAAAGTGAGAAAATTGCAAAAGACATTGTTCTTTTTAAACTGAATTACATGCAGCTGAATGAATTGGAGGCATTTGATCTGTGGGTGTCACAACTGTAAATCTTAAATAACTCTAGAGCTGAATCCTCTCATTGGTCTGCTGAGGTGAGTTTATTGGTTTCAACACATTGGGTTATAGTTTCACTCTGTGCCGTTGCTTTATGGATTGAAGCAAATGAGGGAATCCCTACTTTTTTTTTATTGCTACATACCAACATTAGCATTAACAAGTGTGTACTTGCCAGTTTATCAAAGAGCTTCAGCTTTTGTTACATTATACAATACAGACATAATAGACACAACATTGCTGGATTGTATGTCGATGTTGCCGCCATATTGGACCGGGCAAGACAAAACTTTCATTTTTACTCCACATAGATCATAAAACCTTGAATATAAAAAAGGCACATTGAAATAAGTTGAGATATCGCAGCAACGGGCTAAAGTGGCCCATGTGGCGACTACGTATTTATGTGAGACCGTCCTGTGGAAAACGAGCCCGCAGGTCGTTCGTGCAGCAGCTTATTCGACCCATAGTTACGTTTTGTTGTTACACGACATCTAGTTGTCGTAGTAATTCTGACAAGAGCAAAGGGAACAGTGTGGTAAGACAGTATAAAGAGAGACAAAGTCCGCGTTAGGAGGAGGTTGGGGTGGATAGATGGGTCAACAAAACACAGGAAAATGCCACAGGAGATTGTGTTCGATGCCCATGTGAAACCAGTAGTTTATAGGCCTACTATTTCTATTAACCATGACTGTTCGTTGTTATTATGGTAACCGTGACAACAAAGATCGTCTGATGTTGATGAAGTACTTATTTTGACCTAAATCATGATCTTTTCCTAAACCTAACCAAGTAGTTTTTGTGCCTAAACTAAACCAAGCCATGACCGTTGTTATAGTAACCACAGCAATGTTGGTTACGCCGCTCTCAGTACAGTTGCGTGTCTATTATGGTAACCATGACAACCGAGGTCCGGTATGCATGCATGTCGCAGGAGGGGCTCTTTTTCAGGAGACACTCCTATGGGTCACATCAGAGGGTTAAAAAAACGACCTATATGGTTGTTTAGGTTGGAGGACGTGTTGATATATGTCTGTGGCTGCAGTTACTAGTATCAGGAAGTGATGAGATGTTCTTCCCAGACCGGGGCTAGCTGGTTACAATGCTAACTTCAGTAGAAGAAAAGAAGTGATAGAAATAGAAGCAAAACAAGAAAGTTGTTTTCCACCACTGGAGACAGATCTTGGCGAGAAAAGGAGTGACATTTAATGTTGAACCCTCAACTTATATTTCTAGACTGGTAAGTGGGGTTTTCAAAAAAATCAATACTAAAAATTAGTATTGGTATAGATACTAATTTGCATTAACATGGCAAGTGCTGCTGCTGAAGGGCTTTCGCAACCTGTTTTAGTTGAAAATGAAAAAGCAAAAGTGCCGTTTGGAATTACAGTTTAACAGATTACCAGCACCTTAAAATCTCAGTAATTAACATGTTAAATCTTGTTTGTTTCATCTGTACAAAAAAAAAAGAAAGTAAATTTGTGGTTTTATAGATTGGTGGATTATGTTACCCTTTGGACAGGCTAGCTGTTTCCCCTGTTAACAGTCTTTATGCCAAACAAAGTTAACGAGCTGCTGTAGCCATATATTTAGCAGACAGGCATGGAGGTGGTATCAATCTTCTCACCCAGCTCTTGGCAAGAAAGTGAATCAGCCAACCAACTATTCCTTTAATTAATAATTCTCTCACCTAGCTTAGCATCGCAGGGAGAATTAGAGTTGTAAATTGTTGATTACTTTGCTGTTTCAAATTGTTTTGTTCTGTTCATTTATGTCCGTGGCTATGTAGTTCATTGACCTTTTTCTAAGCTAAGTTTGCACCACCATTGAAATGCACTACATGTATGTTAAATGCATCACTGTTTGTACAGCTGTGATGTTCAGTGCTGGTTCCGTATGTTTTCAGTTTCAGTCTGTTGCTTTATCAAGCTGTTATTTTGAGTTCAGTAAAAAACAAGCCCTATGCAAGCACTGCACATAAGTTTAAGAGCTCAGGGATGACAGT
This sequence comes from Seriola lalandi dorsalis, assembly GCF_002814215.2. NCBI lineage: Eukaryota > Metazoa > Chordata > Actinopteri > Carangiformes > Carangidae > Seriola > Seriola lalandi. Next base: position 2,903,569 of record NW_019525414.1, on the reverse strand, counting down.
TATCATGATTATTTTTGATGGCTGTTGCAGTTTTGTAGTGAGGAAGTTATGTACTGTGAATCGAGGCTCAGATAGCAGGTGGTCTCAGGCTCCACTGCTAAAAAGCTACTGATTTGGTCAGTGACATTGGTCTTTTCGGTACAGTCAGTTCAGTTTAAAGATTCATTCACACTGAGAAGCGCTTATGAAAATGAGAAGTGTTTATCAAAAGCAGTATACTGTAGAAGAAAAAGATCTCTTGGCATCTTGATGAGCAGCTCATGTTTCAATACCAATAAGTGATTTTCTGATTTTTGGAACTCACATCCAACATATATTTAGTCAATTTTCTATCATTTTCTCAGTGATTTTCCTGGATTGATAATATGGAATGCAAAATACCAAGCCCATAATTCAGAGCAGTAAGACAATGATTTCACACTGATCCATCGGTGGATCAATAGTCTTGTTGACGGAGAATCCAGATGAGCCAGCGTTGCTCTAGCTAGAGGGCTTGCTCCATTATGTTAAACCCAAGACTAGAGAGGGCAGCCCTAATTGTCTAAACAACACACACCACATTCCTCATTTGATGCGGCATTGACATATACCATATTGGATTCCATGCTGGAGCAATCAGGCCAGGACTGCAGCACAGGGGCACTCGGAGACACGACCAGGAGCCAGGATAATTAACATTTATTGATACATGACTGCTGTAAGCCTGTTTGCCCAGTGAATTAAACCAGCTCATTACAGGCTTAATGGTGGGTAGGGGAGATAAATAATAGATGCCAGTCCACTCACTGGCACTTTAGCATGCACCAGGAGACCTCACCGCCAACCCCCAACCCCCCCCCAACCCCCCCACCATTCCTGACATCAATTTGCCCTACACAAAGTCAAGACATCCTCCCTTGAAACCAAAACTGACATCACCACTTCAATCCAATCAAGTGGTCTCGTGTGGGCTTGGTTGGAGGTTTTAATGATGGTGGTTGTGGGTAAAGGATAGTTTTAGTTGGGTACTAAATCAGATATATGCACATTTGCAGATACATTTTTAATACAGTGAGAATTCATAATTAGCAGCATTATGTTATTTATTATCTTATTTTATGGCGTTATTTAATTTTTTGCGCTCCTGGGAGTGTTTGATGAATAACACACAGACATCAAGACGGACAAAAAAAAGTTCTTTGTAGATGTCAACGCCATAGAAGGGTGTTCACTTGCTCTATTTTTCCCTCACTCTCTCCTGCCTTACTTCCGCTCGCAGAAATGAAACATGGGAAAAACCAATGCACTTTATTGGAGCGTTACAGCAAAGCATCCTGACAAACAGATGATGCTTTTTGTTGTACTTGTTATCTTCTGCGCCTCCCTTGTCCTTTCCAATTGTTCTCCTCCCTGACAACATAACTTTCACGTTCCTGCTCTCCCACCTCCCTCCTGTAACCCCTCATGAAATGCTGCCTTATCGAGCCTAAACACCAAAACACAGTTGCATTTTCATCTGCCACTCTGCCTTGTGAAATCCACTCAATTCAAAAGCTCATGAACATTCAACGCTGAGAGAAGGCTTTAAGTTTGGAAGGAACTACTCATGGTTGGATGAGTTTTTTATTTTTCTGTTTATGCACACCACTGCCAGATCCAGCCTCATATTTTTCGCAATTGTTCTGACTTATTTTAGGACATTACTGGCATTCAGAGGCTCACCAGGAAAAAAACTTTTGGAGAAAGTTTCATGCTGCTTTTTGATGTGAGGCAGCACAAATAAATTGGAATTGGAATTTTTTGGAAATGCATAATTTTTTATCATTTATATGCATACTTACATTAAATTTAAAAAGCAAGATAAAAGATAACTTATATATATATACACACACACATACGATAATGACATTTCCAAATAAGAATCTGAAGATGAGAGGAGTTTGATGTGTTTCACAGTAATCTTATCTTCATCTCTTTAACTGGAATCACATACTGTACTGTTCATTTTTCATCCTTCATGTAATCAGGCCACATGGCCTTGAACTTCATTTGGTGCTGTTGTGTTTACTTTTTTCTGCTCTGGTAAAAAAGTCTTTTTAAAGTTTGAAATGTGCTATGTTACCCTGTAACCACACCCAAGAGCACACCTCTACATCATAACAGCAAGGTGAGAGGTTGAGCCACTGTAGGTGAAGAAAAACAAGATTTTCATAAAGGAGAACTTTCATTTGTTACAGCTTGGAACTTATTTTCATAGGTTTGTCGATTGTTTCTAACAGTCATGGCACCATTGCACTGGCCGGAGAAGGACCCAATCAAAATGTGGTAACATTCAACCCAGTCTCATGGCGGTTCATGAAATAGTCACAAAATGTGATGTATTTAATGTAGCCTACTAACTCGTGTCCATGAAAAGAAATTTGGATGCGAACCCTGTTCTCCGGTGTGACGGTTGAATAGTTTGTACAACAACCATCCAGTCCAACCACCATGCGACTAATTAACGTAGTGCTTCCTTCATTCATTCATAAAATACATTTCCAATTGAAATACATGAGTTTAAAGGTCGTGATGACTGTCACGAATCAATAGATGAAATGTGGTGCCCATTTCACAAACTGCTGTGAGACTGGGTTGCAACATTGTTAAAAAAGTCGCAGGTAACATGAAAAGTCAGACGGTCAGACTTTTAAAAAAGCCTCAGTTCAACCAGACTTGGGCAATCAAAGATGAAGGCAAACAGACCTGTTACTCATTCTGTCTGTTGTACACATCCAAATCAATTTACAGACCAAGCTTGTGGTTCAGCCTTGACAACACTTGCAGTAGTTATGTACATACCATTTACCTGTTTACTCTTAAATAAAGTGATTTTGGAAACGGATGGTTTGTTTGTTTGTCTGACTTCTTGTTCTTAAGCGTCTTATCAGCCTTCATTTTAGTGATATCCCCTTAGTAATACTTTGTTTTTTGATATTTTGATGAGTACAATGTTACCATAAGCGACTGAAATGATGGCCAAAGCTTCAAAAATAAATCCCATTTGTTATTAACTGCTATTAGGTCTTTACTGCTTCCCGGCACAATCTAATATGATCGAGGCAGTCTGGCTGGAGATAAGCATGGGTGTGAGTTGGTGATTGAATCATGATGGTACTCTGGTGCCTGCATGGGAGAAGTCTCTCTTTCCGCTGAACAATTGCTTCTGTTATGACCACATCCCTACTCATTGTTACTGATGTTTCATTGTTACAGCAAATCTCAATAAAGACGCAGTTGCTCGATTCATCTGTGAATCTGTGGAGGAAGTACATCTGAAAGCTGGGCAGAAACTGCCACAACCCCACATTCGAATAAGAAATGGAACTAAAATCCACTTGCTGGCATGGGCTTTAATATCATTTAAAAAAGGCTGAAGCTACTCTAAAACAGTATGTTGCATTATTACTAAACTTTGTATACACTTACGGTGAAAAATGAAAAAACTTAAATTTTAGAGCATGAGGCAATGATACTTAAGTAAGAGCTGCTGGCAGGTGCATTTGTTTGTCGTTATTGTATCTTTCACGGGAGACACAAAGTACGGGGATTTCACACGAGAATCTACATCTAAAGAAATTTCACCTGAGAAATGTTTTTCCAATTACCTTGGACTGTTCAGTTTAAACTTGCGAGCATGACGACGTTTCTCAGATGCTCAAATCAAACAGGACAGATGTTTGGTGATACAAACTGGAGCTGCTCCCCAGACAAGCAATGACTGACTTTGAAGACTTGTGGAATGTTTCGCGCAATAAGACTCAGACAGCATCTTAACAAAGACATCGTTTACACGTTCAGCTGCCACTGAAGCATGTCCAGGCGACAACTCAAAGGATTAGCCTCCAATTATTCCTCATGGTCAATTTATTTGATATTATAGACAGTTCTGAGGCAGGATTGTTTCACTACAGATACTTTGTTTTAGTTCCTTTTCACCAAAGTAGCAAAGGTCAGGGGATGAAATTTCAACACTCCACCCATGTCTCGTGGCCGCAGACAGCATTCAGTAGTTCAGTTGTAAGAGAAGTACTCTCATTGCCCTCATTATGTCACTTCTGACATTTGCGATGCTTTTGCGGGTTTGTTTATTCTGGGTTGTAGGAGGACTCCTTCGGTGCCACCCATGAGGGCCTATCAGTATCAAAGCAACACGTCAGAAACCTGACACACATCACAAGCCTTTCTCCGGCACTGCCAAGGCTGTGCTGGGAGTGCACTGAAGTCTGTGTGAAGCAGGCTCTTGTGAATGATCAGAGGGATAAGAACCCTCTGTAACATACAGCTATATGGTACATGTGAGCATGTAGATGTGAGCGTACAAACTACTGTAAAGTGTCTATTGTCTTTTTTTAGTAAAAAGAAAAATACAGAAGCAGTATAGTATCAAGCTGTCATACCAAACATTTCAGAAATTGTACCAAATATTGGGGCTACAACTTTTATTTTAAACACATACGTATGGTGTATTGCATGAAAGATTTAAACCAACTTCGCCTTGATCAAAACTACTAGCTACTGTTCTATATGAGATCTAATATAATTGATTACAGGCTATTTTTCAAAAGAAGGATTGCCATCGCCTTCCATTTTTCTACACATTTGATAATACTCCTACAACCTGTCAGCTTCACAAAAGCAAAGGTCTACACTTCATTAGCATTGGAACACAAAAATGTCAGATGGGTGAAAAAGGAAAAAAAAATATATGTCTAACAACAAAAACTTGAAAAATGAAAGCTGGAAAGTAAATTAATTAATTTCAGGAAGAAAATACTGTTGGTCAAACTTAGTAACATTAGCTCAACTCTGGAAAAACAAGCTAAAAGCTATCTGTAAGCCAACGGTAGCTGATGTAGTTGTTTTAGATAAATACATGGCCTAAGGGAGGTTTTGAGCCAATGTTAATGGAAGACATTATCCTTAATCTCAAAATGACTAGTGTGTAAATAATGTTAGTGTTTACAGTTTAAGTTTGTATCACAGAAAAGAAAAAGACAGCAACATGCTAGAAAAAAGGACAACTTGATTTGAATACAAAATTGGTTTGCTATGATCACACAGTTTTTACCTTCTACCTGGAATCAAGTCATCGTGTGCAGCGCATATCATTGATGATCAATCCTTACTGCAGTGGCCGTGGCCCTTTGCTGCATGTCATCCCCTCTCTCTCCGCAACTTTACTGTCTCTCTGTCACTGCTACTATAATAAAGGCATAAAAAAAAAAAACAGAATAAAAAAAAATATCACCAGCCAACCACAAACACCCACGAAATGCTCTGACATCTATGCTACAGTCTGCTTGTGTGGAATGTAAGTTGTTAAATGAACACGTGCGAGAACATCTTTACTAACTAGAAAACTGGTCTGTAAGGACGCTGAAGTCAAAAAGGCAGAACCTTTGCAATGAGGAGGGACTGAAGTGCTGATAGAAATACGATCAGATTTTTTTTTTCTAAGGCACTGATCTATCATTTATAACTACCTTCAATGTACCATGGTAATGGTTATAGTAATAGAAATAGCACCTGACTGGAGAATTAGCTCCAGATGTTGATATCAAAGCGCCAGATTCCTAATTTCCGTATATCAGATGGATGAAAATGCATATTTATTTATTTTCTGGAAAATTGTTTTACATTTGGGTGGAAGCTTGGCTTATGATGTGACAGTACTGGCCAAATTACAAGGCCATTTGTATGGTTTCATCATGATACTTTTTGTTGTTCTGAATGGTGTTTTTTAGAGCCAAAACTATCAGGGGTAGGGTTAGAACAATTCTGGCTCTGTAAATGGATTTCTACTGCTATTTGAAGTATCAGCACCCAGTTAAAGGGAGCGCTGCAGAACCAGGTGGCTCCTGAGTGGTTTTGACTAAGACAGTAACTCTGACTGGGCAAGATGATTTTTAGAACTTGTGGCAAAGTGGTATCTCCGCTGTGTTTGGAACATTTTTGCAATTTCAAGCTCTGTTGGAACAGTCAATGCTGAGTCTCTGCAGTATTGTCTATGGGTGCATGCCTGTTTTTCTTTCTGTCATTACTTCCTTTTTTGTGACCTGCAAACCGATGTTTCCGTATCATTTTTGTCCTGCCATCTGTCCCAGTAATCTAGGAGGCAAAATAAGCTGCTTCAACATCTCCATAGCAGCTTTTTTAAGGAATATGGGGAGTTATTTTCTTCCGCCATTAAACCATCCATATACAACATGCCCTGCTCCTTTCAAAAAGATTTTAAATTGACATCAGCAATAAACCTTGATTATTTCCTTGGAATAATATAACAAACCGAAAGTGATAGATACATGGATTACAGGCAATAATCAGATTTCAAGAATGGATCTTATAGTTGCTTATAAGGGTCCTCCCCAAAGATCAAAGGTCAAGGTAAAGTCAGAAACAAATAGAGCAACATATAAGAGTATGGATACTCCACTACACTTCAAAGATACAACTATTCTGCATTCAGTGGCGGCTGTCGATGCCAATGTAGGAAGTGTTGTGGCATTCACAGTGCCATAAAAGTAAGGGTGTGAAGGAATAGCCTATAAGCATTTGCCTTCAACAATGACAGCCCACTTGTGTGTCTAATATCATAAAAGCAATCAGTGATATTTTTATTGCTTAGCAATGACTGGCCCACCAAAACCCATCCGGAGACACACCATCACATACGGCCTGTGTCACACAAGAATCATAGTAAACAGAGGATAAATGAATGATGGTAAATAGACTCAAGGTTTCTGCTGTCCTCTGCCTCCCACCTATGCTGTAAAACTTGACTGGTGTTAATATTGGACTTAGTGGGAGCTGTGGTCTTCAACCCACTACTGAATCGTTGAACTTGAACTGTTGTCTGTAAAGTTACTGTTGCTAGTTGAAGCATTTTGACTTTTCTGTATTTGAACTTCTTTTCTCTGAGCTGTTCAGCCACAGTTTTATGTTTTTATTTAACTTTGTTATTCGGCAACAGTCCACTGCTGCCTCACTCTTTCAACCATGATAAAGATACAAACACATAAACGATAAGCGGTTGGACAGAGCTGCGGAACCAAACCAAATGTAGTTTGCTGGGGAGGCAGATGTGAGGGAGATGACAGCCACACAACCGCAATGGGCTGCACAGCCTGCTCCACTGGGCTGTTCACCACACACAAGTTTGTGACTGGGCATCTTTAGAAACTGTCACACTTTCTTGTGAATTTATATTATTTTCCATGGAGAGCTTTAGCGTTTATGGTAGAATTTTACAGAAATATATATGAATAATTGCTGAATTGCTGTTAAACTGCACCGAACTGTCCAATTGTGGGAACTGTAGTGTCTCAGTGTCTGAGATGGGCTTATTGTAAACTTTTCTGACTGGACTGTATTATTCAGAGAGGAAACTAACTGTGACCTTCTGTTCATTACAGTTTGGAATAAGAGGCTGGCAGAGTCAGGAGTAGTTCAGTAGATTCTATGATGTTTTTCATTCCTAAGCCCAGAATAAATATATGTTTTCATAATATGGCTTTAATATAGCCGTGTTATAGAATTGGACAAATCAAAGTGATGTATTTCTCTGAAATATCACAAAGAAAACACAACAGCACAACATGAAAGTCTAATACATTTGTTGCCGCCTCCAGTCCTACATTGCGTTCCACAGTGAGGAGCACTCTGGTCAAGATGAGTCAAATAAATTTCCTTTTGTAACCACCCGCTCTCAGTCTGTTGTTGAAAAGAAGCAATTTCCTTTATCTACAATTGAATACAGTAAAATGTATTCACTGTAGCCATCAGTTTTACCATAGAGGATTGTTCTGCTAAATTATTCTTGATTAAGCTGATGGTGGAGACAGACAAAGCTAAATCCTTGGAATAACTCATTTCACCTTAACAAGTGAGCTTCACCTCATTTAGTCAGTGTTAACACCCACAATTACCGCTGGCAGGATAACAAATGTAAATTACAATCAAATTCTGTATTAGCCATGCTTCACTGATTTTAACTACTCAGAGGAACAGACGGAAACGGGAGGCCACATTGAATTGCACTGCTGCAACTGCTGCAAAGTAATTTTCCAGAGAAATTCTGGTCAATCTCTGCTGAACAGCAAAACAACATGTGTCCAACAGCTTTCCATTTGGAAACTAATGGAGCTGCTGCGTCGAGATGTTTGAAACAAGTAAACCTAAATGACACCAAAACAGCTGGTGAGGTGTGATGATGATTAACTTCTGCACTGCGGGTTATATAAAACAAGAACCGCACGACAACACATTCAAGTGCACATGTACAAGCGCATATAGATTCACACACACTTTCACAGATGCTCGCACACATGCGCGCAGCCCCCTATCCTCTCAAGGGAGCACCTCTGCAACCTTTATCATTCAGTATTTGATCCTGCTTTCCTTCTCTGTGTGTCTAGCTTCCAGCCTGGCCAATTCAAGTGGTCAGGTGCAGCCTCTTCAGAGTACCTAGCATAACAGCCCTCCAGTCACTGTGCTCACCAGCACCACAATTGTTTGCCACAAATGATTTTGCCTTTTATACTCCAGGACTGAAAACATAACATCAGGTATCCAATTTATCTTCTTTAAAATGTTGAAACCTGTTCCTTTTGCTTCTTTCTTCAAACATATTTTGACATATTGCTTGACATATTGCTTGACATGTCAGATGAGAGAAGATCTCAGTAAATCCACTGTACAAACAGCGTTTACGCAGTTAGTATACTTATTTCAGGCTTAGTTACTTCTGGGAACCCATCAGACTGGTACGAGCTTGCAAAGGGAATAATAACTGGGAGCACCATCATCAGTTATCCTCTTCACCCTCTACATGAATATGGTATTCAAGGCAGGTGAAACTCAGTGCAGAGGCCCTCTCTAAGTCTGGTGTTCAGTAGCCCCCCCATCAGACTCTTTATGGACAATTTCACTGTTCACATCATTGGTTCCTGATGGTAGGTTGATCTTCCAGGGCCTGGAAAAGCTTGTCTCCAGGGCAAGAATGAGTTTCAAACCTGCGAAATCCATAGGCATGGTGTTGAAGAGGGGAAAAGTGGTGGACAAGTTCTGTTTCTTTTTGGATGCCGTGCCAGGAGTTCTGGGTTTCTTGGACGAGAGCAGCACTGTTCTATCGGGACTCAGGGACTTGGCTCAGACACATGGCTTTGTTTGGTGTGGTAGCAACTGGATGGGCAGGGCTTGGAGCCATTTCACAACCTTGCTATGATAAGGCATATGGTTGGGACAGATGCCATCTAGGTGCTGAAGACAATTGCACAGACCGCTTCCAAAGCCATGGCCAACAACAAGCATGGCCAGAGGAACCTTGACTTTATCAGTGCTGGTGAGCAGTCTCAGTCACAGCACAGATCAGCTGCCAGTCTGCTCACCTCTGCGTTGGACTGGGAGCTGCAATTTGAAACGGGCAGACAGCTCGAGTTCCCGGAACACATAATGACTTCCTATTGGCCAGATGTAGGGCTGTCATCAGCCTCTTCAAAGCTGTTGTGTCAATAAGCAACTGTTATTCAAAGGTCACCATATCAATAAGGTGATTGCAACTTAATGACAACACACACAGTTCAACTCTTTGTAACATATAAGCTTATTGCCTGGGCATGTCTTGTTTCACTGATGTTTCCGCGTCTTGTGGTTCTTTCACACCTGCGCTTTTTAGTCTGGTTAAACCGAACTCCCCCTTGGTACGATTCGTTTGGGCAGGTGTGAAAACAGTGATCATGCCCAGGTTCAGAATGCAGTAATGATACATTTTTGGTTCACTCCAATTTTTCTCTGTGTGAAAGCAAACTGAGCCAAGGGGAATTTAAGTGTGAAAATGCCTTTAGTCACGCTGTGAGAACTATATTTGTCTGTGAACATAGTACAAAAATACAGCAACAACGTATACAGTACATAGCATGAAAACAAAGGAAAATACAAAACGGCACTTAGCATGAACATGAAACAAAAGCATTGTAGAAGTAGAACAAAATACCTTGTTGGCTGCTTGTCATGAAAAGAGGTTCTTGAGTCCTTGAGAGTCTGATGAGAATCTCTTTGACTGTCTGCTTTGGCTTCAGATGTCAATAATTATGACTTTGAATACAATACAGCCGAGCCTCATGAGAGCCATCCAATCACCTGCAGTCCATGAGGGAGAAAAAGAAGTTCTGCTAAATGCAGCAGCACATTCTTATGCGGTACATCAGCTTTGAATTTTAACTTTAGATTAAATGAATTATTTATTTATTTATTGCATAAAACTGAGCATTTACGCAGCAGCATTTACACTGATGTTATGTCGCATCTTGTTTTGATATCCCCCAACTGGCCAAAAAAAAAAAAACAAATCAGTTTTTCAGGTTAAAGTTTTAAGTCTAGCATGTGGTGGTCAGAGGATTTATGGTGGTTCAGAAAAAGTATTGTTCACTTTGTTGACTGATCCCACAACAGTGCCTTGGGGCTAGTGATCCTGACGTCTGGGTTAACTAACAGTTGATAGGACTGAATGGGGTCAAACAGTGAGGTTACAGGAGTAAACACCAAATTAAATTCAAGTCTAGTGTCTGCCGTAGCGAGGCCTATGGCTACTTTGTGACTGAAACTGAAAGGAAACATGGAAAAATGCATTTGACATTTCCAATGACTAGACATGGATAACATACATCTATGCCTGTAACCACCAGTGTGCCACACCTTTACCACTGCTCCATCTCTGTGCTAGTGAATGCACTATAAGTCACAAACTACATCTGTTTAATTATATGCCATTAAATCATTAGCTGATGCTCATATAATGAGGTGATCAGCAGGGATGTTACCGGCCAATACACACCATTTCCCACCACACACTGACTCCGCAGCCAGCGCTGGCCGGCTCAGCACACCAATCTATGTAATCAACCCCCACCTCCCTCACCCCTCTCACCCCCCTCACCCCCCTCACCACCACTACCATCTACTCTTAGCCATTCGTCTGCTCCATTGAGCACAAAGCCACTCGCGCCCCTCTTGTTCTCTGCTCAAGCAGAATCATTGGCAGTGACAAACATCATTATAATGTTTCTCGATGAGCACTCCACCTTTAGCTGCATGTTGTAGCCTGCGGGGGCTCTTCTCCTGAGCGGGATCTATGTGCTGACCCGTGTTTGCATGCTCGCAGTTAGACTGTCCACTCAAGTGAATCACAGACCCAAGTCACTTCCCTGTCATTTTTGCTTCCAGGATATTATGCATTACTTGAAAGACTTTGAGTGAAGAGGACTGACATCATGTAGCCTTTTCATTAGGAGACAGTGAAGATGTGACTCTATCTACATGACTAAATGAACATTTGTAAAAACACATAAAAATAAAAAGTAATTAATTAAAAAAATGAATAAAATACAAACAATGAAAAGGTTAGGCACCAGAATACTGATTCTTTCATTTTACACTTTTGGAAAGGCACTTTCTAAAAAGTAAAAACATCCCATTTACAATACTAACAAAAATTTCCAAGTGAGAAATAGTTAATCCTTTACTAACCAACAAAATTATTTTCAGCTATGCACGGATGCCAGATAAATCAAGCTGAATGGGAGGAGTGATACTCTCCTGCAGCAATCTAAGGTAAAAACTTGTACTATATATTTGGAATAATATGATGTATATTCACAGGTTATAGTGTTTGCTACATTAACTGGCATGTTTTGGTAATATGTTGGAGTATTGATGATTTACACCAGTGGAGCTGCTGCAAACTCTCATACTATTCTAGTCTTTTTGGGATATGATTAACTGGTGGATGAACAACTGCCTCACCATTATTCAAATAAAATAAAAAATGTGAAACATTGTAATGTTATTTTATGCAGAGGCAAGAACCAACTTTGGAATGTGGAATGTTTTCCTGTCTTTTGGTCTTCTACTTCATGTAAATTACAGTTACTTCATAATTGAAGGGCCCTAATATGCCTGAAATATTAATCCGTGGACTATTAGAGACACACTGTCACAGAGACTGTTGGGGGCTTAAGTGTTCATTGTGACAGAGCTGTGCTTGGAGACAGTCTGCTGCAGACTGTTTCAAGTATTAACGCTTTGGGTCCTGTGTGATTTTGCCGTAATACCGAGACAGAGTCAAGCACGTCCCTGGGCACGTTTTTTTATATCCTAAAACTATTATTTTATGAATATTTATAACATATTAACTACATATAACTACATTAACATTGCTAAAATCCAGGTTGTAAGATTCATATTGGGTGTAAACAACAGACAGCACATAAGATCCTGCTTATTTTTGGTTATACATTATGTGGGTTTTTGGAGGTACATCAGTAATATGGCTTTGGGTAGGAGGCATGTGGTGACTTTGACCTTTCCTAACCTTGGCAAGATGATGCGGTGACCAACTGTGAGGCCGGCTGTCCGTCTCTCACTGGGCCCTTTTCTTTAAGTGACAGACCTGGAAATGTTGCCAACACATTCATTTCTCCATTAAAGTATATCTAAAAGTAATGGGAAATGCCGTCATTAAGCTATTATGATAACATCTTTAAATTAAACCAGTTGTGTTGTTAATCACAAGAAAATTACAAATGGAAACATAATCTTGTTTGTGCTGACATTGCTTCCTGTAAGTACCCTACACATTTGCCTGTGCCAGTGAATGTGCTTGTGCCGCTTCTTCATGGAACAAATCATGAGGAGCAGATGTACCTGTTGTCAGAGATGGCAGCCCCCATAGGGCGCTGCTAGCTCTGTGCTCTGGGATCATGTGTCCGGCCTGTTACCGAGTCCAAGAGGTGTGTGACACATTTGTGACAGGTGGATTGCCAGGTGTCCCAGCTGGTGGCCAGGCTTTCATGTGCTCAGGCCGAGATGTCACATACAGCGTTTTTCAAGAGAGCCCTCCCAGAATACTATCTACTGAGATCTGAACCAATACGGCTCCATGTGTATCAAATGTACCTGCTACGCATATGAACTTGTCTGTTTTGAGAACAATGTGTGTGTTCATTTTTGGTTTTCTTAAATTTGGCTCACTGATTTTCCTCCAAAATCATTAAATTACATGAAATGTGATCAGTGGCATCACTTCAGCGAAATTGAAAACAATATGACACATGTTTTTGTGGTTCCTGAAAAGCATCTGCATTTCACAGTACAGTATAGTCTGATTAGTAAGCTTCTCTTGAGAGGCAGGGACAAACTAAGCGGCATGCAAAGTAGAAAGGTGAGATGACTCCTGAAATCTAATGTGACTCCTGTGTGTGAGTGTGTGTGTGTGTGTGTACTTGCACTTCTGTCTCTGTGAGGACCAGTTTGAGTTTTAGACATTTTGGCCTCACAACTTGTAATTGCTGTTTGAGATTTTAGACTTGGTTTTAGGATTAGATTTCATATTAGGGTTGGGGTTAGGCATTTAATTGTGATGGTTGAGGTTAGGGTAAGGGGGCAAGAAATGCATTATGTCAACAAGGGTCCTCACAAGGATAAACGTACAAGTCTGTGTGTGTCTCTGTGTGTATAGGAGGTAGTACACCTGTAAGCCCTGCAGTCACTGGAGCAAAGCCTATTAGAACAAGCATAAGACATATCCCTCAGACTGTGAACTGTGAAGACACACACTCACACACACACGCCCTTGCACACCTTCTTTATGGGGACTTTGACATAATGCATTCCTGAGCCCCTTGTACTAACCTTAACCATCTCAACTGAATGCCTAACCCTATAACCAAGTCTTACCGCTCAAACAGGCTATTTAAACTTGGTCCAGCATTTTGGTCCCTACAAAGCTATCAGACCCCACAAGTATAGCACACACACACACATACGCACACACATACACACACATGCCCATTTCAGGTAGATAGGACTTTGTACAATGCAGGCATGAATTACCATCTTGATCACACCCACAGCAGCCGCGATGTCATGCAGACTTATTGTTCTGTCTAATGCTGAGGTCACCTTCAACAAGACAGCAAGTCTAGGTGTGGCATTATACTGTCTGCAGCAGTGATGCTTTGTTCTCGGCACAAAATGTATTTCTTATCCCCTGCTAATGCGTAATCATCAATTGACAGCGAGGAATCCAGTGACTGTCAAGGGTAAACTTATTGTTCTGTCTCCTGCAGAGTTTGTTGGGATCTGAGCTGCTGCAACCACTAGGTGTGGTATTAAAATACACTTAAAGCAACAATGATGCTTTTCCAAGTTTACTTCTAACCCTTTCCAAAAGCTTAGTCACTCCATTGACAGCAAACCACTGTATCTGTCTAGCATTTAGTATCTCGGGCTCTTTTGTGCATTGTCCAATATTTGGTGCAGATTAAATATTGATTTCTATACATTTTGGAATGCAATGAAAAATGTTCCCTTGAGTTGGATTATATGGGGCGTTACTGGAGGCCACTCATCATTTTTCTGATTCCTACAATTTGACTCTAGAGGTGAGATTACACCATTTACTTTACTCTTGTGGCCTTTCAATATTTGAGTTGTTTGAGTATTCAGCAAGCCTTTCTCAAACGACTTGTCCCTAGCAGTGATCAAACTCCACTAAACTTACTTTCCAGTGCGCTAAGTCCTTAAAGCAATCAAGGATGAGGAGAAAATAGACAATCTCCAAGAGAGTATCTCATGCTGATTTGCTCGCCACACTTATCCAAATAGTCTGGCTCCTTATCAAATTGGATTGGTTTATTTGAATGGGAGTGAAGTCCCTTTTGGTCATTCGACAAGATTAATACTGATTTAATCTGAAATTGTTAAATATGGGACAGATGGTGACAGTAGCAAGACCTTGAATTCTGAAACGGTCGTCTATAATACATTGTGTTTTCTTGGTCTTTCTTCTTTTCTGCATAAAGACAAGCCATCTGTAGATTATTGAAGTGTTTTTCAGGTGACTAAGCAACATTTTTTGTGAGAAATAACCATAGTTGTGCATTTCTGTGGCCTCTTCATCGATAACAATAACATCTCATCCAACATTCAAGTTTCTGACAATATTTAGGATCCATTTGCTACTCCTGCAAAAATACTTTAGAAATGTACCCAGATCAATTCATTACAAACTAAAAGGCTAGCACTCGGTAGCGCTACAGTAAAAAGCTGGATGACTGAATTATCTTAAATGACAGTCAGGGTAAATGCACATTGTTTTCCTAGCTCTAATATTTTACAAATGAATAAAGCATTGCGGCTCTCGTCCTCACTATATGTTGCCATAATCACAATAGACGGTGCATATAATCATTTCTCTTGTGTGAGTGATGTTACTGATAGTGAAAAATGAGAATCTGTTTCAGCTGTAAAACAGAGGCTGTTTCAACATGCTTGTCCACAGCTCATTAAAAGCTGTCTCCATGTGCCAGTAGATAATTACAAATGATTTACTGCAGGGCCTCACCTTGAAATACAGCAAGCCTCATCAGGGCTAAATGTCAGTTACCTGTTTTGAAGATAATCACAGCAAAGCTGACACATAGTCACCACAGATCCGTTCAACTGATTTTTCTAATTGCAGATATCGCAAGGACTGTGACGACGTGGCCTCTGCTCTCATCTGAGCACCAGGTAGTGAACTCCTGAGTATCCACGACTGCACTACAAGCCTAATGCTTGCCTTGTTGTTGTTCTTTTATCCCTCTATCCCGCACACAGGAGCAGCCTTAGAGCCTCTGCAGATGCTAGTGAGAGCAAGGAAATCAATGCACTCAAACAGGGATAAGAGGGGCTTGGTTTTGGATAACTCAGGGTGTCTTAGTGTGCATTATTCATTAGACAGGAGAGACACACAGTCACAATTGCTGCCACTGCAGAGGTGTAGTGGAGATGAAGAATATGAAAGCTACACCACATCGCTCCCTAAATCTCAGAGCAGAAGAACCGCAGTTCCTGGTGTGTAGCTTTCTCTCGCTCCCTCTCCGAACGGGCAGCTACAACACAGCTTCTGATGATGTTGTAAACCTATTTGAGGTAGGAACAAGGGTAAGGCCTTTTCTGTGGGCCTGCAGGGTTTTCTGGCTTAACTTAGTAAGGATAAAAGCTAATGTGTATTGTGTAATTATAATCACTGACACTGATACTGATCAGAGTGCGTGGTCTTTGTATGCTCCAAGAGAGTGGCTTGCACGTAAATATGTAGGAAAAAATATAGAATACATAAAATAAACATAAACACATAAATCTCCCATATCCACTATTGGTCAAAACACCTCCTCCATTTTTCCTGCTATTGTTTAAATTTAGATAATTCAATGTATGTGTTTTAGAAATTAAAGCACAGAGCAAATAAATAAAGATAGAAA
>NW_019525414.1:2791853-2887227 GCF_002814215.2 Seriola lalandi dorsalis | reverse complement strand
TTTCTGTGGGCCTGCAGGGTTTTCTGGCTTAACTTAGTAAGGATAAAAGCTAATGTGTATTGTGTAATTATAATCACTGACACTGATACTGATAGGTTCAGGCTAAATATCTGAATGCCACTCCCACATAAAATGTACCTCAAAGTGCGTGGTCTTTGTATGCTCCAAGAGAGTGGCTTGCACGTAAATATGTAGGAAAAAATATAGAATACATAAAATAAACATAAACACATAAATCTCCCATATCCACTATTGGTCAAAACACCTCCTCCATTTTTCCTGCTATTGTTTAAATTTAGATAATTCAATGTATGTGTTTTAGAAATTAAAGCACAGAGCAAATAAATAAAGATAGAAAATAAAGAAAGGCATCATGGAATCTTAAATTTAATCTAAATCTGTGACTCATCCAGCAGCTGAACACACTCGAGACGTTCTTTGAAAGATTGTTCTCGAAAGTTTGTCCCAACTGCTACAGAAGCTCCCGCAAATGTGTTGCACTTGTAGTTTGCTTTACTTTCACCTTCTGTCCAGTTCATCCTAAACCAGATCCATGGGGTTTAAATCTGAAGGCTGTGCTGCTCTTCGATCATGAGAGGCCACCATCTGCTTCTCTTCCTCTAATATATTGGGCCATTATCTTGCTGTGGGATGAACCCCTGACCAACCAGTCTGTCTTCCTTAGTTATTTGTCTGTTCCTCACCATTTTTACCATCGAAGTATACAGTACTACTTCCTGCAGTACAGTATTGTCCTAATAATGCATCAGAGGATATAGTACTACAGTTTATTTCAGCACTGCTTTTATACAGACAGAGGGTTTATAGGTCATCAACTATATTTGGGGCACCTGCAGGAAAGCTGTAAGTTAACCAATTATTAAACCCTGAAAAAGGGATGTGTTTTATACATGATTTCAGTTTTTGGAGGTTTAAATGTTTTTTTTCTTTTTTATTTACCTTGGGCAGTTTACCACTTACCTTCTCACTGGAGTTGAACTGCTTCAATTTCAATAAAAACTGGAGGAATATGGGGTGTTCTAAAACTTTTGACTAGCACTGTACCTCTCACATACAAATTAGTGAAAACACCTCAAGGGCATGCATTTCACACATATTTGCACGGCCACCCTGCAACGTACACAAACACAAATTCATATTCAAATATTCAAATAAGCTTTATTGGCATGACAGATCAGAAACCTGTATTGCCAAAGCAGTACACACACACACACAAACTCAACAGTGGGGCACAGTTTAATACATCATCATGGGGCATTTTCAGTATAGCAAAACAAGCCCATACGTGTATGTGCGTGCACACACACACACACACACACACACACAGACACACACACACACACACACACACACACACAGCTAGAGAATACCTTTTACCTTTTTCCAGTTTTTATGCTTAACAATGTTTGAAACTGTCTTTTTGTCACTGTCAGTTTGTACTTCGAAGAGGTAGCTGTCACTTCAAATCTGGCATATTTCCCTAGCCACCACAGACACTAGAAGCTCGAGGGGATGGGTATCATATAAATCCTCTTCGGTGCATTTCAGACTCTCTTTCAGAAATGTGATAAAAAATGTAATTTCCACAGGTGTGCACACACACAAACACACACACAAACACACACACACACACACACACACACACACACATACACAGTATGGGGGTGATAAGGGACATAGAGGACGAAACGCACATACATACGTGTGATTATTTACTAAAAGTCCCATATGTGTGTGTATGTATGTATGTATGTGTGTCTGTGTGCGATTACACATACGCGTGCACATGTGACACCTAACACACAGGCATGCATGTTTTGGTGTGTTTGTGTGTGCATCCTGCGACTGCACTTGCATACGCATGCATATGTGCACGCATGACTCTCGCCAAAGTATGTCCACTACATTGCTCGTTTTGTGCCACTGACAGGTCCATATTGGTGTAATACGTGACCACATTACAGATAAGAATCCTACAGCAACAGACCTTTTTGTTAAAGAGTAAGATCCTTTTTATTTAACTAGAAACAGCTGTTTTATCACCATGTTCAAAGCCACCAGCGTCCATTGACAAACATAGTGATTTTATATCACAGAACACGAATTTGCTGTTGGGTCTCTGCCTCAATTAATTGTAGTTTATTTTTTCTTTATTTGCAAGATATTTTTACTCAAGTAAAGGATCTGAATACTTCTGCCACCACTGAAAGTCACACAATAATACCGTACTGCAAGATAAAATTATTGTTTTTATCAGTGGAGTCTGGTGTGTTTTTAAAAGGGAGATGTTTCCAGAGCTCACGATAGGCTCATAAAAAAGCAGAACATCTAGTTATAACAGACTGATCTTATGTGTGTAGAGGTCTGTATGCTTATGCCTCAGGCCTAGTGTGGTTTTAAGGCAATTTAATATGAGCAAACACAGTGAATGGCTGTGCGTAATGGCACTGCACTCTGCACTTATTCACATGCTGTACAGTTTTAATGACCTGAAGGAGAAACTTTTCATACGGTATAAAGTAGCTGTGGACAGCAGATACCGTAAGAACCGCATTCATTGATAGGTCAATGCAGACTGATTTACTGACTTTCCTGCTTCAGACACATTAAACATTATTTTCCTAATCCTGACCATTAAGAGTCACAAGTGAGTACAGACAAGCATACACATGCATGTGTGTGTTAGGAGTCACACATGCACATGCGAGTGCATGGCTGCTTAGTTGCACTAATCACACACAGATGCAAATACATACAGACGTGAGTCTTTTACTAAATAATAATGAGTGTATGTACACGTGTCTCGTTCTCAGTGTTCCTTCCCACCCCACCCCGCCCATACACACACACACACACACACACACACACACACACACATAAATGAAATTGCAGAGGGAATTTTCTGCATAAAGGTTTTGCTTTGATACTTTGTTACATTCAGTGGGTGATTTGCCACCTTCTTTCATCCCCTTTCACATATCTCCCTGGCTGCATAGAGACAGCTGGGTACATAGGCACTTGAGTTTCTTATTCGTAAGGAAATGATTGCGAAAGTAAACATAAAAAAAAACCAGACTCAAATAAGGAGGTTCTGATAATGATTCCAGCCAATGACTTCATGACATTTGAAATGCCAGTAATTGATTAATCTTGAAGTAGTGTGGGTTGTAACCTCCTTTCAGAGGGACAACTACCTCTATTTCATGGTTCAAGAACTCTGCTTTTCTAAGTGAGAAGACAGATTGGCTCAAGGTTAAATGCTTTGGCAAGACAGTCATTAGTGTGCAGCAAGTGAAGGCTGAAAACCTCAACCTCTTGATTTTCTGCGAGATATCTCCCACCCAGACAATTTGGCCCATGGAGCCAGGAGTCACAAATCAATATCAAAGCCCTTGAGTTACACTATTTCAAACTAACATGACTAATTAGCAAGAAATAGTCAACTCTTCTCGTGGAAGTAATTCTGAGCGCTTGCTTGGTATTAGACATACATCATTAGATAATGAGTATCTCTGTCAAAATACTGTTTGTCAGTTCAGCTGCACTCATGAAGACTGCCACAGAAATTGAAAAAACTGCATTTATTCAGTTTTTAAAAACTTGCAGACTTTGTGGTTTCTTAGGGTTTGCTCATATGATCAGCAACAGATGAACACAGTGATATAGTTACAAAAGTTTGATATACAGTATAAAGTAGAAACTGTATATGTACAAATATGGATGTACAGTATATACAAATAGCAACTTCAGGTACAACACGTTAGGAGGATCACAAGTTCAAAACAATATGAGAGCATAAATCATAAACAAACATGGGCAGATGATATGGCAGTATACAGCCTATACAAAATCAAATACTGACAGAACATTGTGTGGTTGGACGAGGGGGGATCTGCTGTGTCTCAGCTCTTATTTTATAAAGGAGAATTACCTGTAGGTATAAAAACAAGATGTTTTTTTTTATCTTAAAAATAGACTCTTCCAGTACTAGACCATTAGGCTCTATAGCATTAAAGGTTCACATCCCACTCTCTTTTCATCAGCTGTTTAATAATGTCACCTCCGCTTGGGTAAGGCAAAAATCTTTCCAGAACAAGTAATCTGAGAATGTAGGCTGACCACATTTCCAACTCTGAAAATTATATTCAGATACATAAAAAACTATATAAACATCAATAGACATTACAAGGAAATGTTCATACTAAATGCATCTAAAAAACTGCCAACATATTTAAATAGTTTTCTATCCACTCCTCATATATTTAGGCTTCTCAAAGCAAACTCAAAACTCAAAGTGTGTCATTGGAAAATTGGGGCCAATGTCTTGTGACCCCATTGTCCTACTTTTTGACATCTGGATTGGAAAAAAATACAGCCAGTGAATGTAAATCACACAGCTATTGTGCTTCCTTCAAAATATATTCGGTGGTGGCATATAATATTTCTATTTCTAATTGCTGCTTTATATTATTTTCACTTTAATCAGAATGAAGCCTGATACAAATCTGTTCTTTGGAATTCCCCCTATGCCTACATTATATGAAATATGAAGTCAACACAAGCCCTGTATGTTTCTCCTCCTGGATCCCATCTGTGAACTTAACCTGTGCTTTCAACATTATTATCCTGCAGCTATACACATTAATCCCTCAATGAGTGAGCAGATATCAGACTTCCTGACAAATTGAAGGCAGCTACCTGTCAAACACCAGGCTGCAAGCACGGATGTACCACTGGGATGTGTGTTTTTTTTTTTCCTCTCCTACTCTCACTGTACATCTGTGACAGTATGTCTTAATTTGTCCATCAAGCTTTTTTTTCAGTTTATGAGCAACGCTTGTCTTGTGAGCTTCAGCCCTTTGAGCTGGAAAGAGGGGGGAACATTCTTGCATCATACTGTTCGATCAATAACGGGGAGATGAAACTGTGGAGATCAGAATTCACTGAACTGAATGCTAAATTTTCATCATGACATATGTTCATATTGCTTGTGTGTTGTGACTAACAGTACAAGAAGCTTAGTGATAATTATCACCTGAGTCTGCAGTGTCTCTCAGCTCCAGTGAGCGGTGACTTTCAGCTAAGTGTTTTGGTGACATGGCCTGCAGCTTGACGGTTCTGTTTCACTTTCTCCACTCTCATTTCATCTTTTTTTTTCAGCAAAAAAGCTCAGATAAACCCAAGGTACACACAACCTGCACAGGCGCCCAAAAGCAGATAAAGTCAGTGACTAGCTGGTGAACACAGTGGAGCATTTAGCAGTTAAAGGGCCTGGTATTTCCCTCAGGGGTTGGCCAGAGTTAAGAGTTAATATTGGACTAACATTCATCAGATGGACACAAACAGGATTCTGAACTAATGTTAATGTTGTTTTTTATCTGTTGGATGTGAACAAGTTTGCCATATGAACTTCAAAGTTTTTCTCTTTTGTCTCGTGGATTAGGTTAATGGATAAACCTTGTAGAAATCCCTGCCTTACTTTGATATTAAACGTTGTACTATAAATACATAGTATGGCTCCTAACCCTTCTTACTCCATAACATGGATGCAATTAAATGTTACATTGTTAGTTTACATTAAATTTGGGGATTTTTTTTTTTCTCTTGTATTATTCTCTTTGGTAGACAGTATTTAAATGTTTACATATACAGCTTAAAGTTATAATATGTAAGTTTTCTACATTAAAATGTCTAAAAATGAGTACACCTTTGTTATATATATTTTTTGAGTTGTGTACTTACGCTATCCCAAATGTTTCCAGCAGACCAAGAGAAATGCGTAATTTTAATCATAGTAATGGTACGTGTCATTTTGTCACCTGTCAATGACATCATATCCTCTATACACATACATCAACGTTGTGGTTTCCTGCCAGAAGCTCAAAATGGACTTTTATCTAGTTTTAAGCCACATACACTTTTTACACCTTGGAGGTCTTCAATTATATATTTGAACCAGATGAAGGATTTTAGTCGTCGGACGTCTGGATCTGAAGTTACCAGAGAAACAAGCTGAGGAAATGTTAGACAGCTCAGCTCACAGCTGCTGCAGACGTCCTGTCCTGTGTCACTGAAGAGCGTCGTCGAATCGCTGATTTTTAAAGTGAAATTGCTTTATTTCTTTACCAGTCTTAATCCCTTGGTCAGTTTGTTATGGAGAGGAGGACACCTCTGTGGATAATTTATCTGTCGATAAAAACCTGCTGAACGTCTGGGTCAGAATTATTAAAAAAACAAAGGTAAACCGTCTCAGTTTCCAGCTGCTCTGACACGTCATGTGTTGGCGAATTACTGATTTTTTAAGGTTATTTTTGCCTTTATTTAGATCGCTACAGTGAGAGAGACAGGAAAGTCTTGTAGAGAGAGAAGGATGACATACGGGCCACGGGTCGGACTCGAACCTCGGTCGCTGCGGCTCGGACTAAGCCTTTGTGGTACGTGCTCTACCAGTTGAGCCGCTGGAACTTGCTTTATGGGTGTCTCTACCAGTTTTAATGCCCTGGTCCATTTGTTGTGGAGAGGAGGACACCTCTGTGGATAATCCAGCTGCTGGTAATAACCTCCTACACGTCTGGTTCATAAGTTATCAAAGAAAACAATCAAAACAAAGGTTAGCAGCAATCTAAGCGTCCAACTCTTCCCTGCCATCTTGGGTCCTCTGCACAGCGTTGGTCATACACTGAACTGTGAAACTGCTTTATTCAGTGCTTTTAAAGGTTATAATCACCAGGTGTGTTTGATTTCCTGAACCACTGACACTGATGGAATCCAAACTTGCAGAAACAACTCCCATGATCCTACGCTATTCTTGCACATCTGAAACTCGCTTTTTCCAGCAGCCACCTCTGTGGGGACCAGTCAAAGCAGAAGCCTATATGGCACACATGATTTACAACAAGACAGTTAGTATGTAGTCTCTCAGCCAAGGTATTACAGCTCTGGACATTTAGCAAGATGGATTGACATTGGCTATTGATTGAATATTGAATTTAAAATTTTGATATGCTGGGCATGCTGGATTAATATGGATGTACATCTCATCAGTAAATAATAGCCATCATGTATTGAGCCAAGCCATGATATAATTAGTATTTTATATTTGAAAATGTGTGCAAAGAAATCTTGTGGAGCCCGATATCATCAGCAGCATTAAATGAACAAAGAAATATGAAAAACACAATCACACAATCTTTCCTGGCCCAGTGCTGCAGGTCAGTAACAGAGAGAATCTCACATCAGGCATCAGTCCTGCATTTAGCTCCAGATCCTTCTGTCCTAAGGATAAACTCCAGTGTGTTATCTGCAACACTGAGCAGGTGACTGAGCTGCTGACTGTGCTTGATTTGATTAAAATGGACTGGCATCATGCAGAGACAAGTGCAGGGAGGATTTGCCCCAACTCAGTCAATGCACAACTCAGTCCACCAGAAACTGCGCCAGAAACTGTGCTTTAACAGATGTTAGAGGGTCAGTATAAAATCCCTCTTCAACTTAGTTACTTCTCCAGAGCATCAATGAAACCAGTTTCACCTAAAATGCAGGTTGAGGAGAAAAATTCTAAAGTAAAAACAAGGTTGTGATGATCTGTGTGACAAGAACACGGAGTGTGTCCAATGTTGAATTGATTTAGCTGCAATCTTTTCATATACAGTCTGATTTACAAACTAGATACTGGCTGTAGCTGGCTTTTTGTAGATGGCTTTTTGGCTAATGATTAGTTTCTGTCTCCAAAATAGCCTCCACAAAGAAACTACCTATTAAGGGCAACGAAAACACAGGTAATTTGCTACTTTCATAGTGTGGCGATACAACATAAGACCTAATTTTTTGGAGCCATTCTGTTGTTTGACTTTACTTTTCAACAAGATTTAATATGTGATTTACTCTCCTAGAGTCACAGGCAGTTCATTTCATCAAGTTAAACATCGAGGAAGAGATTCAGAAGATAACATATGAGCTATTATAGATCTCCATGAAAGCAGAGTGGAGACTCAGTGGCAGATAAAAGGAGCTTGATACCTCACAGTAAGACAAGTACAAATCAGTGGAAATGTTTTAATTATAGACAATATTAACATCATGTGTCTAAAAGAGTGTGTGGCAGAATAATTTTTCCTTTTTCTTGCTCTCAGAGACAGCCCTGAAACTGCTCGTCCCTCTGACCCCTGGCAGCTCTAAGTTGCTCATTACAGCAACTCATTTACTGCCACAGGACAAACATAATTCGTGTATTTAATTGACATCTTCCCAATAACAATGAAAAGCTCATTGTCACACAAGCCTGGTCACATGCAGCATTCGTCCCCATTGAGAGGAGAGAGAAATTAGTAAAAACTGCATGACATAAAATTCAGTTCGTTTTTTCTTCGGAAGAAATCATCACAGTGAAACGATAAGAAAATTTCCCTCCGGCCGTAAGAATTATTACGTTAAGAGATATTCAATCCTGTTTGCAGATATTTGTGTTTAGGGTGGCTATACTATTAAGTTTTCCTTAGAGCTTTGATGTGCCATTATTAGCTATGTGCACGGGTGGCTAAGGATTCAGTAGGTTAATTCAAATATTTCTTTTTCTTTTTGCCTTTCCAAGACTCAGCAGGGCATTCATTAATTTCTTCTGTAATTATCACTCTCCCATTGGCTCAAACAGAAGTAGATTCTCTTAAATCCCACTCAACATTATGAGTGCATTATGAGCCAGAGGCATACAAGTTCTGACTGTTTAAACTTTATGAGCTGGCAGTCTTTCCTGTTTTCTGTAGCAGTAATGATGAGAAACAAGTGCATGATCATATCTCATATTAACTGACAAAGATGTGTCACTACGGGCACAGCTCTTTTGTTTTTTGTGTTTTTTTGTTTTTAATTTTATGTTAATTAGTTATACCATATACAAGGGGTGAAAAAATAATGTTAACACCTCATTAAAAATCGATGCAACCATGAATCATTTTATCACAGTTGCTACTGCTGCTATTGAAGGTGGAATGCCTTTTTTTTTGGCATTTATGCTTTTTTATTGACACTGTAATGACTTTTTTTATATGCCTTTAAAGCACCAGGAGACAAGCAACAAGCAACATCATCTATTACCAAGTTGTCTTTAATTTACACAAAAGCAGTATAACCAACTGTAACTTGACCACAAGTTGAACCAGTTGTGGAAGAAGCATGCTACTCCCATCCTTTTCTTAGGAGACAGTGGTACCATAATTCAAAATACACATTCGTTAAAGTCATGTTTAGGATTTTTCTTAAATAAAAGTACAGAAGCATTAGAAGCAAGTATCAAAAGCAATTTTTTCATCGTGTCACTAAGCCATTCTGCAGAATTGTCAGTTTCAGTTCTGAGATTTATATTACGTTATATTTTATTTTTGGGTTATTACATGAACATGTAAGTAACATATAAAGTTGAAATTCTAAAGTACAAGCACCTCAGTATAGAAAACTTCAAAAATACTTGAGTAAATGTTACTTTCCATCACTGTGATGAACTTACAGTACACAGGGCTGACATTACTGTGGGCTGTGTACAGGCGACTGTTACCTGTGTAATGAGTTACTCTAGAGTTTTAGCTCTTTTTCAATAAGTGCTGATTCTGCATTGTTTTGCCAGGCCTGTGTGTGTTACCGTTGTTGACAGCAGCCCAAGACAATAAAACAATCTCAAGTTTCCCTTCACAAACTTTGGACTCTTATTCATGTTTTTTACTGAAGTAAAAAGTACTTCCAAGTTTTGCTACTTTATAGCGCTACTTCACTTCAGAAGGAATAATTGTACTGCTTACTCCACTATAGGTTACATTTATCTGCAAGGTATATTTTTCAAATCCTTTGCAGTGTGTTGGGTGGTGCTATGCTGCTGAATAAGTGATGTTACCAAAACCCTCACAGGAACAACTAAATCAACAGAAGTGTGAGGGACATGTCAATCAAGCAGAGTCTGGACAGGTCTACACAGAGAGGAGCTCTCATTAGGAAAGGTAAGTGAAAACACCTGTGTGTGGGTGTGGAGGGGGCTTTACGATTATACATACAAAATATATGACCATTCATAAAATATGATGCAGTCATAATTAACAAAACGATCAAAGATTACAATAAGTAGATACAGTTCGCTCTACCTTAACCTATAAAATGCTGCACTTTAATGCATCAGTAGTATAGTATATACAATTGTATATATATTTAGTAATAGTAGGCCTATAGTATAGTGAAATACACAAGAGCCACATCATTTTGATAATAGCCTATACTTAAAGTGTTTTTTTCTTTCTTTTGCGTAGGCTAAGTAGAGCTTCCAAACACCTATAATTGCTATAATAAAAGAAACATGTTTAATTTCTGCTGTTGTTACTACCCAGAAACAAACACATGGATAAATAAATAAATAAATAAATAAATAAATAAACAGCATCTTCAGATAAGAAAGATCATTTACAGGCTCGTGAGTCCTCGTGAGGACAGGGCGATGAGGAGAAGGTGGTGCAAACCTGCAGCGTGGAAATAAATAAATAAATAAATAAATAAATAAATAAATAAATAAATAAATAAATAAATAAATTACAACTAGGCTTCATATCCACCTCTGATGTCCCATGTGCCACTGCCGCCGCGCGCGCAGGCAGCCACAGTCCTCCTCCTGTGGACGAGCCGGACGCTGAGACTGAACACCGACGCAACCAGACCGTGAACACTTTTTTTCTGCCCGGCCCCCTCCCAAAAAAACCCCCAAAAAACAAAAAAAAAAAACATTGTTCTGTGAAATTTTAAAAACCTTCACACCGCACAATTCCGTTCGAAGAAGCCACCGCTGCCGGGTTTGGTTAGTATCAGCGGTGCGGGCAGGAGAGCCACGGTTCCCTCAATGAACGTACCGGAGAACGGAGAGTGTGGGGAGCGGAGGAGCAGGCTGCTAGCAACTAACCCCGACTCTAAAAACACCGAAGGGACTGAGGGTGGAAAGAGTGAACGCTAACGTGTTGGGTAGCTCGTCCTAACAACAGGGTAAAGACACGAGAGGAGTTTGGCTCCATTTCTACGGGAACGAGTTGGGGAACCGAACTTAACTGTCGCCGTCGTACTCGATGCTGGGAGCTACTGGGCTGAGGCAGGAGTGAGGAGATGCGCGGTGTAACATGGATATCCGAGAAGGGATAAACATCAGCAAACACCGCAGGGGACTTTCTCAGGTAAACAATTACAACTGTTTGCTTTCTCTGTATTCTGTGTAAAATCTTATTTCCATTCCCCCCGAACCGTTATTGCTTGTTTTCGGTCAGTGCAATCATCAGGCTGTCAGTCAACACAAACTTCCACTTATGCCATCGAAGATAATTACAGTGCAAAACCTCATATTTTAGACATTCAATAAAACTATCAGCATGCCGACTGTCATGTTTGGGTTATTGGACTATGATTATGTTTTTTCTCTCTCTCACAGACAATAGTAGGCAGCACACCGTTGTTAAATCATGTTCGGCGTGTAATTGCACATGTCATATTTGTGCTCATGCCTTTATGACCACGCGTCAATTAGAAAAAAAAAAACCCAGTTGTCCATTTCTCACTTGAGTTGTACAATTTCTATATTAAACATAATAACATTCTCTATGTCCTCTAATTGCCATGGTCATCACTTAATCCATGTATCTCTTCTGTAACGGGAAACAAATCCACCTAACAATTCTTGCTCATTTAAAACCTCTGGCAGACCTCATTTGACTTCAGTGATCAACAGGGGATTGGACTCAGTCCAGTCACATCATCCCGGACTGTCTTTGATTGCACCGAGCACCAAGCTTGATTGCAGTTCAGATTGTCTGAAGTCCTTTAGCGCATGACTCAGTTGGAAATAGTTATTCTCATGTGTCCATATGTCAGAGAGGGAGCTGCTTTGCACATTATGATTCTGCTATTAAGTAAATTATTTGTGGCTTAGGAATTAGACATGGTTCTTTCTATAGTTAAGTCTTACCTGTGGCAAAATGTGTTTTGCCTCATTTCACCCCCTGTTTGCAGGGAAATCTCACTGTCTTTAGTTTCATGTTGAAAGTGTGCCAGCTGGATGTTCTTTGGGCATAACTGTTTCTACCCAAAGGTAAGGTTTAGTTGCTTCCAGTAAACGCTGCTCCTGAGTGCAGTTACTCCTCTTACCTTTTCTTTTTCAAGTGTCTGGAATAGTAGAGCTACTACACATCTCCTTGGGGAAGTGTGTTTATGGCAGGACACCTTTCTGATGATGTCACTGGGTCAGGAAGAGGAGGAGGGTGGAACATGAAGTTCATAGCACCCCACTAAGTGGAGCCTGCTCTGCATGAGAACTGGAGAAATGCACATGCACCGAGGAAGGCTGATGCAGACAAAATCATGTGCATTATGATGTGTTCAGGCAGGGATTGTCGTGTTCTAGGATTTTATCACAACTGGTAAGCATTGGTAGAAGGGTGATCCACAGGATTTCTGTTACTTCATGTCAAAACAAAGGAGTGTAGCGGACCACCAACATTTGAACTGCAGAGTTAAACTGTAGGCTATAATCTTTTATTCAATTTAAGTACAACTGGAACAGTAGCAGTTACGGTTCAAGGGAACCTAGTAAATTCTACAGTATATCTTCTGTGACTCTTTGCAGTAATATACAGTCTGTTAGCTGAACAGCAGCAATACAAAACTGTGGCCATATGCTTACCTATTGCCTTAAAGGGTTTAAAATCAACTGCCCGGATTTGTATGAATCAGAATGCAGATAATTTCCCCTGCATCCAAATACTTAAGTATTTACACATGTTGTTTTTGCATTTTGTCATGCACACCAGGCACCGCTCAGTGGGGGAACTCTAAAGTTCATGTTTCAACCTCCTCCTCCTTTTTGAGTCAGTGGCATCCTCAGAGACGTGTCCATCCATAAACATAATTTTCTGCTGGCAGTGAAATATCAGTAAAAATGATTTTCTCTGCTCAAGAAATGTCTGAAATGTATATATGTGATATGCTACTGTGCAAATTATTGTCTAATGCTCAGATTTTACGATGAAATACCATGGAACAATGACTGTCTACAGCTCTGTTTTCAGCTGCACATTATGTACTATTCCTCAGTGTGTATTGAGTATGTAGCGTGTTTACACTAGGAAAAAAACAACGTATGTTATACATAAAAAATGCAACCACGCAGACAAAATAGACAATAGATATAGGAAAGACATATCTACTTGCTGTTCCAAAGTTGTAGTTTGGTTGATAATCACTGCACGTCTTCTATGAAAAAAAGAAATACATGTTCACGTGTTTTGTAGTAACCGCCAAAACAATGTAGTGTAACATTAAACCTTATTCTTTATGTACTGTTAAATTGGGCCACAGTGTATATCTTTTTACAATACAGTACAGTCTTTCAGGTGTGTGGCAGTCATAGTGCTACCAGTTGGGATAGATGCCTGAAGCCACCGTGCTCACAGTCACTTCAGGTCTTTTGTCTGTAAGAGGATGTTTTATCTGTAACGGTAATAACAGCATGCATTTCTCTGTCATGGACATCAAATTGCCTCCCATGATAACTGCTACCAGTTTTTCACCAAAGACCCAAATCTGTGTATTTAAGGAGCTATTAACTGGCAGGCTCTTAAATCCTAATGGGATCCTTAATTACTACCTTAGAAAGGCAGGTGCACTGGCATTGTCAACCACTTGTGCCTAAATAAAAACAGAATTAGTCCGAGCTCGCATCAGCTCTAAGACAAATAGACAGTATGTTTGCTGCAAGTGCCCAATTAGAGTGATTAAAATCTGGGCCATCCCAGTCACATGTAGGTTTTCACTAATAAACAAGTAAGTAACATCCATTTGTCACTTCACTCTTATCTGTTTGTTATTTTAGTGCGCATACAATGAAGTAATTGCTTGAGGTTTAACCATTCAATCATTAATTAATAATAATAAGAATAAAATAGTAAAGGATGTTCAGAAACTTTTTGATACATACATCTAAAATGATGTGTAAATTATAGTATGTGTGTATCATTATATTAATACTTGGAGCTTGGAGCATGTGTGTGAGCAGGAAGAACCTTTTCAACACACTCAGTTGGTCTTGTCACAGGGGAGAATGGGAGGAGCGTTTTCGTGGAGTGCCCCTGGTGCGGTCTGGAGAAATGAAGAAGCTGGCATGTGTTATGTCATGCCTCCGGCTTGTGTGCTTAGATCAAAACACCATTAGTCTCTTTGTCTTGTGCCACTATTTGAGGTAGAATCTTGGCTGGGGAATATGTTGGCACTTCCGTGACTCCCGTGGTTTGCCATTTGTGAGGAAGGAAAAATAAAAATGGGGTTGGCACATATAAAAGCATCAACTCAGAAGTTTTGAGCTTATTGGTTATAGCTGCATAGGTTCGTAAAAAGCAAGATTGGCAGGGGGAAGTTAAGTTTTTTTTCTGACTTTTTTTTTTATCTCTGTGGAACTTGTGGAACTCTGTGGGAGTCAGTACAAGCAAAAGCACCTTCAAAACACCTTTGAAAGTACTTGAAAGTACTTGAAAGTACACTCAATCTTTTCATGTTAAAATTGTACAGGAGGCTAAAAACATGTTTTATGGATCCAACAGATATGACACCTACTTAACACATAGCAACGGCCGTGTCAGTTCTACGATGAAAGAAAAATATCCGCAAAATCTGTAAACCTTTAAAGAACAAAAGTATAGTCTTGGTCAAGTGTATAACAGGCACCACTGTCAAAAAGCAAACTGAGAAAATCGTAATTGCTGTCTTTAAACTGTGTACAGTGTACAGTATATTTTTAGTCATGGAATATTTAGTGTAAAAGAACCCGTACTGGAACTGCAAGATAATATCATCTGCTAAGGACTTGATATCATTATCACTGCCACTCTTCCACAGAGCTGCTTGGTAAATCTTTGATTCATGTGTGTGGTGAATCAAAGTATGCAGGATTAGGGAGAAATTTCACGTTCCCTACTACTACTAGTCTCAACGCCAGCACCACCAGAAAATGAATTTTAGATGACTGGAGGCACTCAGAGCCGTGAGATGAGCCTCACATGCAGGAAAACACTGATCCAGCTGGTGTCTGCAGATCAAGTGAAGTCACAGCTCAGGTGATTAAAGATGCAGCATTGTATGCCATTTTTCCTGGTCTTGTCTCGTTCCTGCAGAGTGTGGGAGTCTGGTCTCATTCATGATTCAGAGCTCGGGTGGGGGAGGTTGGGGGGGTGGAGGGGTGTGAGTGAGTGTGTGTGTGTGGGCTGCTCGTGCATTTTAGTGTGAATTTTTATCTTCATCTGGACTCTTCAACCAAAGGGACCCGGAGTACCCTTCTATTAATACATTTTTGAGCCCTGAAAAATTGATGGCAGCGGGAAAATCGGATGTAGCGGAGAGGGTCGAATCAGCTGACATCACTGTCATCTTCTGCGGCTGACTGAACTAAAATCTGTGGTTTATCAACTCCAGCTGGTGCTGTCAGAGGAGATGAGGAACAGAGGTGTCACTTTGACAACACTGAAATTTGGAGGAGCACTTTGTCTCCACAAATCTGAAACCTGCTTCAAAGCAGCTGCATTTCCTCAAACGTCAAATAAAATGAAGCGCTCAGTTTCACACCCAAGCTTTCTGCTGTTGCAGTACATAGCGTTGATTCCATGTGATTAGATGACATTCTAGTATTGCTGCACCAGGGAACGGACTAGAGCTGCAATTATTCATCCATTATTCGATTTTTCGATTGACAGGAAATTAATCAGCAACTATTGTGATTAATTGTTGAAGCCATGGGTGGCATGGCGCTGCAGTGGTTAGCACTGTCACCTCACAGCAAGAAGTTTCAGGGTTTGAACTTTGCAGTTGGCGCCTTTCTGTGTGGAGTGCGCCTGTTCTCCTCTTGCGTCCAAAACCTAAAGCCGTTTGATTTGTAGTTGAGTAAAACAGAGAAAAGTGGCAAAGCCTGAATAAGCGAACGCTCAGCGTCTTGGCTGCTGTGTATATGTGTTGATGGATCTTCAAAGGAAAAAAAAAAAGGGGATGTAATATTCATGTCTTTACTTAAGACTAGACATCATCTGAGATGTTGCTTATTATGATAATGTGACATTTGGGCAATTTACACATTATTCCTTCAATCAGGAAATATTTATGGAAATTTTACCTCCAGATCATGAAGTCAGAGATGACAACTCTTTCAGATCTTCTCATCATGACTTGCTTCTAATTAAAATGTTTTGATCTCACAGCATCAATCACCTGTGTTTTGGCACAGAGTATTTTTAAATTTTTTATTAAACTAATGTCAAATCATTTGAATTCGGCAGATACCACTTATTTCCTCTCGATATTTACAAGTTGTACAAGTATGTTTTGTAAGTACTTGAGTTGAAATGTCAGTTTCAGAGTGATGAACATGAGGCTCTTGATGGATTATGCTATATGCAGCTTCCCCATGTCAAGGTCAGCACTAGTTAAATTATTAGTCAGACCGAAAGAAAGTATGTAAATCCGTGTCCATATGTTATCCTCCATTTATGCCATCTGCATTAGTAGAATGAGGGGCTGGAGTCATCACTGTCGTGTTACATTTAAATGCAGTGACATTTATACAAATTGTTGAAATGTTTAGGCCATGACTGTCACTCCAACCTTGGTCATTTTCCATTTTTCAACCACTGCCTTTTCCCAAAGACATGAAAGAGAGCGGAACTTGAAAGGAAAAGTTTGAAAGCCTTTCCTATCATTAACTTTCATCTCATACAGCAAACAAATGAGAGATTCGGTTTGGGATGAAAGTAAGTCAATGGCCTTGTCACTACCTCTTAAGGTCACAAGGGTAATTAATTTGTACTGAAGAGGAAGTCAAATACTGCCATGGACACTCCTAACTCCCCTAGCCATCATCTTAGCGCTGCGCTTCTTTGGATCAAAAGGCTGTCTTTTATCCCCTCCACTAACCCTGCTGTCTGATGTCTCCTGTCTCAGGGCCTGTGAGTAATAGAGATCAAGAGATGACAGTTAGAGGCCGACAGATACCTGCTTTTATGAATGGGGTGTCGCCGTAGTTCACACGTTCTGGTCATGTTGGCTTGTGGTGCTGGAACGACAGGATAAATTAATTTTAGATGACCACAGTCTCAAACACTTACATGGCTGACAAAACAATTACTTGAACATTTTTTTGAAGATGTCAAGCATTTGTCACAAGTACATGAGTGTTAAATTGTTAAAAATAAAACTTGATAATTTGCCTAATTTATTCTACATATACGTGTCAGATGTTGTCCAAACATTTAAATAACATGGCATAGGTGTGAAGTTAGAATATAAAGTTTTGTTGGAGGGCTCCTCTTGAGTCTTTTAAAGACATTGTGTGGAGGTAATTTATTCAGCGCATCTCTCACAATTATTCCCTCAAAGGAGGAGCACTCCAAAAATATCCAGGAGCACAAGAAGGGAATTTGAAGTCTCTCTGTTTTATTATTAAAAGCCAACATTTACTCATGACATTTGCATCCTAATAACTGCAAGATAAGTTGGAACTAAGATGACACTCTAAACCCAATCTCCATAATGAGATTTATAGGGGAAAAGCATTGCCTTTAATGGTTTAGTACACGCAGAAGGAAGAGTAGTGTAGGCGAATGTGTCAGGGACGCAGTTGATATATTCATATAAGCATCAGTATGCTCTGTCATGCCTTCCAGTGGTATAAAGATAAGAGGCATACAGATAAGTGAGAAACTATGAAACTGTAATCATTCAGTTGTCTCTGCTTTTTTGGCACTTCCCTCTTGATAGACTATACTGTATGTTCTTATTAATTTTTCCTCTCGTTTATTTCAGCATGCTGGTGGTGTGTAGTCAGAGGAAACTGTGCCATCAGTCAGTTAAATGTACCAGGGAGAGTCAGTTCGAGCAAAGACAATGGCTAATTTCCTCTCTTCATCCTTCTTCACTCCATAACCAGCCTATAACATGCATCCCATTTGTCTGCTGCTGTACCAGTGAGTGTCACAGCCATCAACATGTTGGGGGTGTATTTAGACGAATAAATACATCACCGTTTATCAGTGACAGGAGGAATACGTCTCATTATGATGTCACAACTTTTCTTTTTTTGAGACTTCATTTGAGTCTAAGCAGGGATAAATTACGGTTTAGTCCTTGAGAAAATCAATTGTGTGAGTCTCCCGTGGGGACGGAAAATGGTTTTGCGCTGCGTACAGTCAGCTCTTTATGTCAGAAATACATAATCCCCCCAGCTCAGACGAATTCGAGGAGCCAGGACAGTGCTTTATTACTTGCCAGGGATGTGTCTGACAACCAGCTTGCTTTTTGTTTTGTCTCAGCAGGTTTGAGTACAAGCAAGCAATCCCTTTATGTTTCTCTTGCAGACACAATCCCTATTATGCAATGTTAAGAACACTGAAGCAAACTGCACAGCACAAGTGTGCACAAGTGCTTTGTAAGTGCTTTGGTTGGACAAATCATTTTCTGAGTTTGCACAAGGCAGCGCAGCTTCTTGATTATTCTCACAGATACATTATACCAAGGCTGTCACAGTATCTGCAATTCAAAATAGAGCTGCTACTAAATTTCACCTAGACCTGAAAAGTGTTTGCAGAAATTAAATGTAATTAGCTTAGATTTTTTTTTTTTAGGTTGATGATTTTTTCGGGTCACGATATGATTGATAATTGGTTTTACCATGCTCTTGTGTTTTATATCATAAAAGTCACTGCCCAGCAAACGTGGACAATTACTGTATGTGAACGTCTAATGGATTTCCCCTCCTTTTCCTTTTCATTCGACAGACGAACGGTGAAAGTGCTGGATAAGACAAAGCCAGGATTCTACACACTTGTGATTGGATGTGAGCTTGTGTTGACCTGAGACCATTGAAATGGAGTTGCTATGGAAACTTATACTGCTGCTGTCATTGGTGGACTGTCTGACAGGTAAGCCTCCCAAACATACACTTTTTTAAAAAGTTTTTAGCATTGGGGCTTTGAATTGTTATTTCCAGATTTTATTTTCTTATGGCCTTAACATACAGAACAGATGGCACTTAAAAGTCAAATGGAAAACAAACAGGTTTTATGGCATAGCGCACCCGAAGCTTTCTACCAAATTTATAAATGGTAGGACAGATTCATGTTGTTGTGTTTTCATAGGCAGCTCAAGGCAGCAAATTAACATTCTTTCAGATGCACATAGCAGCTATCTCTGTTTTTTCCAGGCAGTGAATTCTTTCGGAAAAGAAAAAGCCAGGTTTCTATCTCTGAAAGACAGGCCCTATCTAGCTATTGAATGTGCAGTCATTCATTTTAAAGAGCACCTCAATTGTTACTCTAATTGAGATTGCACTAGTAGTAGTACAGAAATCTTGTCATTGATCTTGCCTTTAATGAGAGACCTAATTGTCCTCTCTTTTAAAATGTTCAGGGTCAAATGTTAGTTCTCTTCAGAATGTCAGAGTCCGGGGCTGAGAACAAGATGAATAAGGGCTTTGTTGCATGAGCACGGTATCTTGAGGAATGAGTAATCTTTCATGTTGCCTTGCTCCAAATCAGCAGCCCCTCCTCGCAGCTGGGACCTAAAATAATTAGTGTGCGTGCGTGTGTGTGTGTGTGTGTGTGTGTGTGTTTGCTTGTGAATGTCGCTGTGTGTATTTGTTTGTGCATGAGCGTCTCTTTTCAAAGGCACAACAGCATGTCGGCACCTAAATTTGCCTACATGGCAATTAGCACCACTTATCACTAAATCCAATACACATCAGTTGATGTCTAATGAGGCTTTCCTCAGGGAACTGTGAGTCACTGTGGGATTAGGATCTACACCACAAGTCTGGATCACATATTATGTCCTACTTAGGCATTCTGTTAAATATACAGAGGAGTGAATGTCTTTGGCATTGGTGGGAATCCTGCCATAAACCTCTTGATCTCAGATAAACAGCTTCAAGGAAACAGTTCAAGTCCGCAGACTTGACTCCTTGTGCTGCACACTAGATCCCAGCCACAAACTTTACTGTTGCAATGATGAGGTGCAGAAAATGCATTCAGAGTTATCTATTCAAGGCAAATTAGTGCTTAACAAGGAAGCAGAAGGCAAATCGTTTCTGAAAAGCATTGTGTTGCACAGCCCTTGCCTCACTCTTAAGGCTCGCGCTCACAGTTGGTAACACAGAGTAACTGAGCATTAATATTCAGTATGGTCTTACATTACATATGCTCTGCTTGCAAGACAACTATGGCACAATATAACGATAGACCTCCAAAGCCTCTGTGTTCTGAGAAAGACATAATAAGCATTTTAGTATGCAGACACACAATACTGGGTAGAAACAGCCCAGTGTGAGGTTGTTAGATAGGTGCTGCTAGGTAGGTTATTTATGACTTGGAAGTGTTTTTCTTAAAACAGTAGGCATCGGCTGTGTGGGAGAGCAGTGGGGGCCAAGGGGAAGTCATTCCCATAGTGAGTTCATATGGAGTTAACCAGCCTCCCCTCCA
The DNA here is from genome assembly GCF_002814215.2 of Seriola lalandi dorsalis. Lineage (NCBI taxonomy): Eukaryota > Metazoa > Chordata > Actinopteri > Carangiformes > Carangidae > Seriola > Seriola lalandi. The sequence continues at coordinate 2,866,687 of NW_019525414.1, read as the reverse complement.
TCCCTCCCCCCCGGGGGTCTGAATGGCCTGAGGCAGGGGCGTGTGCTGTACCGTATGCGTGTTTGTGTGAATGAGTGAGAAAGAGCATGGGAGCATAAAAAGAGACGTATAGGTAGAGCTGGATGTGGTTTGCCCCACATGGGTACAGCTAACCTTCACCACTGCAAGCCACTTCCAGCCAGGGATCAGCAGTCTTCATCAGACAGAAGGGGTTTCATCATTGGCAGAGTGTGTTCACAAAGATTTTTTTTTACCAGGACACTTCTTATAAAGTAACTGATGACGATTTGTAAGGTCTGAACAGAGGAGATGGAATTTCTATTGAGTTGACACAATATAATATTCAAAAACACTCAAATATATCAAAGAGATAATGTACAATGTCTGGTTATTAGGGAAAAATAAGCACCAGGGAGGGAAATAAAGACCCAGCTGTGACGCTCGCTGTATGTATTCTCCCCTACTTCATAGCCACTTGCCAAAAACATACATCATTTGATACACAATATTAATTTCCAAACATTTCACCACAAGCTGAAACATAATTGGCAGCAGTGCATTCACAGAAACATCTGTAGTTGGCATTTCAAGGCTACAATTTAGAAGCACTAGATACAGAAATATGAACATATCCAGTAAAACTGCTGTTGAGGCTCTAACCAGTAATCAAATGTTTTGTGCTCAGAGAATAATTCAGAATTAACATCAGAGAAACCCATGGTTAGGTGAGTGGGTATGTACAATTTTAGAGGAGTGATGCATTTTTGGCAAATGGTGTTGATGTTTAATTTGATGAAAAATCAACAAAATCTCCAGGACTTGTTGAAAGTGAAGTGATATGATTAAATGTCTAGTGTTCAGAAATCACTCATCTCAGACTGTTTTTATAGGCCAATCAGAACTAAGCATTCAACAATGAGTCTTCATTTAGCTGCTGAAGTGCTTCGACACAGCAGCCGTGACAGTTATGTTAAATTACAGGAGGCTGTGGTTGTGCTACTACAAACCTGTAAACCATTAAAGGAGAAGTTCAGATTTTTGTCTCTATCTTTTGACATGCTCATATAAAGAAAACAAGCGTAATTAGTCACTGAAATTGTTCCTCCTGTTATCTCAGTGCAATTGATAAAGGGAAAAAAAATCCTCATTCTTAGTAAATACATGGATTTTGAAGGTAGTATGAGGCTTCAGCAGTCTGAGCTGGTCCAATCAAGTGGGTGCCTTCCATCATTTTAGTGTCAATAGTTAGGGCTGCCCAATTAATCGAAATAATGTCGAAATTTGCAATAAGGCCAAGTGCAATATCCAAATTGCAGAAGCTGCTATTTTTTTGATGAAGGTAAAATGTCTCATAACAGACCATAGCATTGTGGTGCTACAGAGATGCCCCAGCTTACATTTTATGCAAATGCAAAAATGACCATTTCAACTGAATTTCATTTCAACTCAGACTATCTATCTATCTATCTATCTATCTATCTATCTATCTATCTATCTATCTATCTATCTATCTATCTATCTATCTATCTATCTATCTATCTATCTATCTATCTATCTATCTATCTATCTATCTATATCGCAATCACAATATATACCAAAATAATTTCAATACGATTTTTTTTTAACATAATTTAGCCCTAACTTTAGTGAAAAATCTTTGTTACTTTGGACAGACAGACAAACAAAAATAGAAAATTTGTACTAAAAAGACCAACTTTGGAAAATCTATTACACTGAAATTGCATTAGGAGGTCACCCCAATTAAGTTCACTTACTTGTACTTACAGTACCAGACAAATCTTACAATTTTATGCCCACTCCTGTGCATTTAAAGCAGGTTCCTAGTGATGATAGTGAGTGAAAATGAAGGGCTGCTTCTGGCCAGCAGTATAATCTTCTAGAACTACTTTTACTTTGCTCTGTATCCCTATGTGTGCATTCCAGGGATGACTGGAGTTTCAAATATTGACGTACTTCATTGATTATCAGAACATGGCAAAGCCTTTTAGGAATCCTTAAGCAAGGATTTTATTGCATCTTTGAAGTTCTGCATATGTGGAAGATGTGGAATATTCCCCAGTGATTCTTCCTCCCATAGCCAGCTGTATTTTCTTCATCAAGGAATGAAAAATCATCCCGTTTGAATGTGTTTGCAGTGTAGAGTTAATTATAGATCCACAATAATTAGCCTGTACTGTGTATTATTTCTTTTAAACGCATCACTGTCAATCAAACAGCAACATATATTTTGGCAGGATGGATCCATTGGGCTGTTTTATACATCTATTATATGTATGTGTCACTGTCCCCTGATGCTTAAGCTATGAGTCTGTTAATATTACTCTATGTTGATCTGAACATTTTAAATAACAGCAAAGACATGACAGTAATTAGTTGCCGTCAGATTTTATATTTATAAGAAAGAATCAAAGATTTATTTTCAGCACTCATCTCTAACCTCTTTAATTAGAGGGTGTAAAAAATGTATGTCACATTTTTGATTTTATTTTTATTTTACATTTTATTAGCAGTATTCATGAGGTTCATGTGACATTATGTAAGAAATATTGATAATGTACAAATATTCACTCCATATGCTGCTTTGTTAGAAAATGAAAACCACTAATGTTCAAAATTCACAATTATATAAGTTTACTATGGTTAGGAACATTATGGTACAGTTTTATACCATGATGAATGTTTCCATTAGTGTGTAGCACAGCAGCTTGTAAGTGACAAATAACCTTCTAACCAATCTTGGAGAGGAATAGGAAGGGATATTACTACAATTAGATGACAAATGGCATTCTCAGAAGCAGTATGTTCCTGGGTTTATGTAGACATTCAATAGAGAGAGCAACAACAAAAAAATAGCTTTAATTTGCCTTTCCCACATATGGAGTTGGACCTAATCAATTTCTATGTTTCCCCAGTGAACATGGCATTGGATACTCCTGATACAAGGGGTGTTATTGAATTTCAGTTGCGCTAGCTTTGATTAAGTAGAGAATGGTGTGACATAGTTGGATATTGGTTGGGAATGTGTTGGCGGCATTCCTCTCTTTACAGACTGTGCCACTGACTTTGTAATTAGTTTAATTAGCGAGAGTCTGCTGTACAGTACAGTACACCCTAGCGTATAGTCACAGCGGTAAAATATTGTATAAATTTGACTCTGTTTCTTTGCATTGGTTTCTAATGATTTCTCTCTACATCTATAGTACTGGAATCATGTGGCTATGTCCACTCACAATTTTTCCGTCTCCACTATTTTACTGGTGAAATGTTAAATTTTTGTATTTTTTCAAGAACCTTGAGAAACAAGTACGACAGATATTTCAAACATTTGGACAATATGTGATTGGAATCTACATGTTGGTTGAAGCACCCCAAAACCTTCCTCCTGGTCTGGAGTAACATTTGCTGCCCCTGAATGAGAGACCTTAAAGGTGTACCTTATCGGCCTGAACAGAGGGGAAAGATGCTTTAAAAAGCAAGATTGGCTTTTTTTTATTTGATGCATAAAACCCTGAGCTGAAACGAATGGATTTGGGACCTCACAAACGACCGATACCTCCCCCACAGCCGACTCCCCATGTGCCTGTTTATTCATGCTGAGGTAAGCTGGAGGAATTCATTTGCTGTCAGCTAGTATTGAATTTGAGATTAGTTTTTATTTCAGCCTCCAAAACAGCTCCCTCTGCCTTCCACTTCTGCCTCGATGCTGAGTCTTGTGTTGTCTGAGGAGCCTTCGAAAATGGCTGCACATATCACCATCTGGCAGCAGGTGACAGATATGAGGGGAGGCGGCGCATTTTTTTTTAAAAGATCCTTTCATAATGACCTCCATCTCTGTCATGCGGCATTGTGCAGTCAACTTCCTGTTGGGATTCTGGATCAGTGCACCTCTCTGATAGAGCACTTTTTCATCATTCTACTGGGTGTGCTCGGGGGTGCTCTGGGGTGGACCTGCAGTCAGATTTTGACATTCTGGTTTTGACATGATCTTAAAATAGGTAACAGTCTGTCAACTGTAATTGTCAGTGTTGATTTTAAAATTTGAAACTTTCATTACTTACATAACTCAGACATGTTTCCTGTATGCACCAATGGCCTGGTCAAGCCAATAAGTATTCCACCAAAATTAGATCTTCCTGGGAAAAAATAATAAATCCCTCAATGTCTGTGGAGCTCACTCTGGAGCGGGCCTGTTTGTGTGTAGCACCTCAATGTTTGATTACCAGAAAGCAAAGCAGAAAAATTATTCCGCTTTCCCTACCACATCTTACATTCATTCCCGTTAGGGCAACGAAAGAGTTTCAGAGAGTTTGCATCAGTTTGAACTGAGCCCCCAGGCACAGCCCGCGGAGCTCAATCCCTTCTCATTATCCTGACACTCACTCACCATTATAATAACAGTTGCCATGGTGCTGCCAAAGATCAGGTCACTTCAGCACTGCCATAATCGAGAGTACAGGCTGCAACCAAATATCTATGTTGATTAATTTCCCATTAATTGAATATTGAGTTATGTTTGTGTACTGCAGTCCACTTAGGGATTGAGTAAGAGTGCAATACACACCGAGGCTATGTAAAACCGTACTGACAGGCATGGCTCAGTGCGTTCAGGGTGTTTGCAGGCGGGGTAATGCAAGTTGTTCTGTAGCAGGGTAACATCAGTAAAATAAACAATACAACTCCTTCAAACATGTGAATGAATGTTAAAGCCTTAACTACATTGTCATTTACATCACAGGCCACGTAATTAATAATAATACTATTTAACAGTATAGAAAACACTGACTTGAAGTGCGTTCAAGCAAAAGGTTTTTACAGGTTTTATGCTGTGTTTATGCAGAATTACACAAGTTAATACTGGATGAATGTATATACATACTGTATGTATATATAAAGTATGTATACATTACTTAATTAATTTTAATCCAATGCTTTGTTGTTTCTTTCTGATTTCTGAATTGCTGTGAGTCAAAGTGCTAATTAATAACTAAAAGGCTGGATAGGGTTTCAGGGCTGCCAGCTGAATAACCCCAATTTAAGCATTATTCAAAAAATATGCTGAATATAAATGTTTGTTACTTGATAACAGAAATCATTCATCAATTTAATACGGCAAAGCAATTCAAATCATGTTTACTGCACGCTTTATCATCCCAGCAAGTTTGTGTACAACAAGTGTGAGGATTTGTGTTTGAATATGTGCTGTACAAGAAGTGTCTTCTGGTAATCAATCATCTCTCAACGCTGCAGCGAAGGACACGCTTCATCTAACAAAGATTATAATTAGGAGCCCTTTTATTCTGTGTAACTTTCTGAGAGGTTTATCCTTGTGGAGAGGAACAATCAGTGTACAAGGTCCCTTGTCAAACATTCCCACCCTCTCAGAGAGTTATTTTGAGTCTTGAGGATAAACCTGTACTCCCTGGGCTTCAGGGACTTGAAAACGCTACCTGTCTCTCATACAAATTAGTTTGTATGCCTATAGAATCTTCCCACTTCTGTACCATTACAGAAATGCAAATATATTCTGACAAATCCAAATGAATTCCCTTTCCATCACAGAAAGAAATGTTTATTCCAGTGGAGTGTTGACTACCCCATGGGTCACTGTGGGTTTTGCCTGCACAACATGCTGTTGTCTGTGTCTTTGTTCTTACAAAAACAATGAATCAACAATGCTGTAATATCACTCAGGGAATTTAGAGCTATTGTACAAATATATGTGCTGTGCTGTATGTATTGTATATTTACAAGTTTTTCGTCCTTGCAGAACACCACATGATGAATAATTATGATAATGATAGTGATAATAATGATAACAATAGTCAGTGTCTACTACGCATATGTTCACAATGAATTACACTGGAAAAGTGCAATTCAAAGCAATCTTCAGGCAGCACCTGTGATTTGTTGTATCATGGCAAGATTGCATTATAAGTAATAATGGGTAGTTTGGATGATATTTGAAATAAAAGCTATTTTTTGTTCCACTTCCGCGGAACAAAAACCAAACTGTGTTGAAAGAGCACAAGACACAAAAACACAAAACAACCCCTTTCTCAATATTTGGAAAATTGCTCTGAAAATGATAGGCTTTTTTCTTTGTCTATTTCTCAAGGGCACCATTTTGATGGTTCAAATGAGGGCTGATTTAAAATGAGACCGTATTACTCTCAAAATTTGTTGTTTCAGGTTTCTTGCGGGATGACATCCCTTGGGAAGTCGGTGATAAGTTTGAAGGGTTTATATGAAATTGTGCTGAAGTGCGGTGGCCTCTGACAAGTCTGTACATTCAGATGTTTGCATTAAAGTTTTATGAAGGTTACCAGCTGATTATGCAGTACCTCAGGGATTTAGCGAATTTTTTTTTACGACTAAAATGAAAAATGCGGATCTGTGCCAAACAGAGATACATACAGTGAGTCAATCCTCACTTGTGCAGCCCTGTTTCCCACTTGCTCCCTTTAAATGTTAAACATGGTTTTCAGGTTCACCAGGACATCAAAGATGATGTCGTTTTTTTTTTTTTTGTTCCCGACACAGGAAGTGGAGTCCTGCTGAGACCCGTGTTCACCAAACAACCTGGCAGTGTGGTGTTTCCCCTTCAGCCTGGTGAGAATCGCAGAGAGGTGGTGTTTAGCTGTGAGGCACAGGGACACCCACCGCCCTTCTACAGGTAACACTTGGAGGCATACCTTTATGCACACTGTTCAGTTTTTGTTACGCAGAACCTTCAGGCAACACCCCAGAGCTTTCAAGTGCAACATTTGCACTAAAAACCAAGTGAGACTGGATTTATTGCCTTGGGAAAACTGGGGATTTGTCGACCTTATGGCTCATTGCTGCTCGCTGCCTACAGTGTTTAGCTTTACTGTCAGTCATGGTTAATTTGAGAATAATGAATTAATTGGCCATAGTTGCTGGTCTTATCGTATATTCACGTTGTCAGATGAACATGGATCTGCGGTAGAATTCACTTTGAGAGCTTCCTGTCATCGGTGTCAGGGACCATAGAAAAGATCAAGTAACCCAAGAGAATCACACACCCAGACTTGGCTGCTATCATGACAGAGATTGAGTGAAGAAAAAAAGGCTCTAGTGGAGTCTATTTCACATACCAGAAACGCTGTGATGGGAGAAGATCTCGTTCTATATCTCTGCTTCAGGCCCGCTACAGTTAATGTTTAATATACAGAATATCACTGCCAAAGACTGCACAAACCCATCTGATTTGGAGGTTATCATTACACGATAAAAATCACTTGATTGACCCAGGTACAGAAAAACAGCGGCTGTTCTCGTTCAGTGGTTGAGCGGTCCTCCAGGGACTGTGTTAGAAACAAATTGATGCCTAGTTCTTCTGCTGCTAAAATGATGACAAATTAAAAAAAATGACAAACAATGATTTGCTTTAAAGTGCATCAAGCACGTACGCTGTTTATTCATAATCCATCAAATGGGGCCACATAGCTGTTGTACTTCTGTCAGTGTAATTAAATGCAAATTGCAAAGCCAAGCATTTAATGTGTAATAGGTTGAAACGATCTCTCATAACATCAGCATATGCAGCCGTTAATGTAGCTTGAAGATCCTTGGTGTTATGCCTAATGGGCACAAATTGAAATGAATGTACAAGATCTTATCACTTGGATCGGCAGGGATACTTATTAAGCAATCAGTCACTATTTCACTGTCTGGATAGACCTACTTTTTCAAATGAAAACCAATTCATGAGTTCAAATCTGCAAGTTTTTTTGCCCTTTTGAGTTCAAGTTCTGAGAGTGTGCACAGCTCCATATCAAATCAAATTTTGCTCTAATTAGCTCTTTAATTACAGCAAGTGCCACCAACTGTGGCAGTTTATATACCACATTAAGAAGTGATTTTCAGATTGATCACAAGCTGTTATGATATCATTCTTTTATCACTTCTAATGATGGGACTGATATTCAGATGGACATATTGCTGTGATGTTGGTTCAGTCAGCTCACATCATAGTGCTGTCATCGACTTGACAATTTCCTTTTGTCGCAGAGGTCACTTGTGCCAGTGTTGGAAAGGAGTTTTGAAAGGGTTCTGGGTCCTTGTGAGGTTCAGCAGCAGGACACCATATGCTGAGTGGCTCTTCACTGCTGTGAATGTTGGCAGGTCTATTTCAGGGGCGCCAAGGACAAATTAATTTGTCCAAGACTACCCAACGATCACTGCCACATAGAGCTCCCACTCCAAGTTGTCACCATGGCCCCTTGATTTGTCTCATCTGGAGCTGTTGGACCAGTTCCAGCTGCAACACCGAATCACTAAATCAATCTAATCAGCCAATCTGCTGTTGAGCACCACTCCACTGCATATGTCCCCCCCCCATCCCCTTCCTTCTTCAACCCTGCCTCCTGCTCCCTTTCTCTGAATATTTCCCATATAAGAAAGAGGAAGAGAGGTGCAATAGAAACCTCAAGCTTCCTTTTTCTCGGAGAGCTGTGAAAATCTAATTAAGAGCAAGGAGCTAACAATCACCTAATTGTGGCTCATTTCCTTGATGAAAAGCTATTTCTTGAGAGTCTCCTTTTGCAAGTGTCACTTTTCCTGTCAGTCTGTGTTTATGCCCTTTTTTTCTCATTTTCTATCCCTGTGACTGTGATTTGGTTTGTAAATGAAAGTGTTATTTGCACACTAACTTTGCCTGAGTGTAATACCGACAATTTCAAGAACCTGCTAAATTGATTAAATGTATCTGAATACATTTAGAAAGTTTTCTGCTAAACAAAATGGAGGAGTTTAATCCTTTTTTTATGTCGTATTGTAAACCCACAGTTAATAGAAACGGAACCTTGTAGTCTTAAGTAACTATTTAGGCGGTTACAGTCACATGCTGAAATTGGTTGAACTGACATCATCAACTCAGCAGGTGTTCTTGAAGCATGAGCTTTAATTATGCAAAGAGAACAACAATACGCCTCCCAGATCCCAGCCACACAAATATCTTGTACAGTTAAAAGTTGATTGCTGGCAATTGCATCTTGCTAGTCTCTCTCTCTCTTTCACATACACACTTGTTGGACTGCTGTGTTACTCTAAACAAGGGGTTTAATCAGGCAGCAGTATTCTGTGTGTTGCATGTAGCCATTTTGTTTGAGCAGTGCTGGTTGTTGGTCCTCCCATGTGATAAAAACACTATGATTGGAGGGGAGGATTTTGATTCTTGGTGAAAGGGCCGCCCTCATGGGGTTGTGGTTGACGGACAAACAGACTGAAAAGAAAAAAGGAAATGTCAGAGAAATCTAAAGAATTGGATTTGTGTGTAAAACTTGATGTGTTTGAATTGAATAAAAGCCTGAATAGAAATAAAACAGTGTTGTGAAATGTCTGTTGCTGATTGCCTCTCATTTCAGTTGTATTCATTTTAGTTTTTGCTGCAGCACACATCAGACTGTGTCATCTCTGTTAATGCCTGCTTTAGCCAGAATAAGGTCTGGTAAGCTATAGTTCAGGCTACTGGGCAGTCTCTATCTCACATTATGTGGACTCCATGTGATGAATTTGAGTGTTTTTGTATCAACATCCATCTGCGCCTGTATTTTGTCATACCCATGACAAAAAACAGCGCACCTAAACTTTCTATTAAGGTTTTTTGTTGTGTGTCATGTGCTTGCATTCACAGGTGGAAGCTAAATGAGTCTTTCATCCTGCCCAGACCAGGGTCACGTTACTCTCTCATGGGAGGAAACTTACACATCAGCCGTCTGAATAAAGAGGAAGATGTTGGCATCTATCAGTGCCTGGCATCAAACTCTTTTGGCACCATCGTCAGCAGAGAGGCCAGTCTGCACATTGCATGTAAGTTCATGCTATGTTTATGGTAAAAATCACCTCAAGTGATGTCACTTGAGTCAGCGTAAGCAGGGACTGAAAGCTACAAGTTTGAAAATGAAAAAGATCTGAGAGTGAGGCGTTACAAAGAAGTGAGGTGACTAGAGGTCTGGTAAGCTGACTGATGAAGAAATCTCTGGTTTTGCTGTATCGATTATGATGATTTTTTTAATTGTTCATTGTGAGTACGAAATGTTATAGGAGTGCAAACTGCAGTATACTGTTTTTTATTTCAGAATAATTCTATGTTTATTAGTTATAACCCTGTTTTAATTCAATTTAATGAAAAAATAAAACTCTTAAATTCGGCATCATCTTCAGTTATATTATATCACCGTAGTTAAGTTTAGTTAACCTCAGTGGAAGTTCACTTCTTTTGAATTCAGTTCAGTCTATGTTTGCATTAGAAAGTAAATGTTTCATTGAGCATCAGACATTGTGGTTGCACTGAAAGTATAATTTTGAGGATTGTCTGGAAATTGTTTGTTGTCAACAAAAAACAACCAGGGACAGAAGACTCTTACAGTAGGCTGATTCGCTTAAAGGGGAAATATTTATAAGTAGTTAATTTTTTTATTCTTTTGAGTTCTTTTTTGGGGCATTTTTTGCCTTTATTGACAGCCACAGTGAGAGAGAGAGGGGGGGGGGGGGGGGGGGGTTGACATGCAGCAACATGCCACGTGTCCCATTAAAACCTGTGGCACCTGCGGGCAGGACTGAGCCCTAACGGTATGAGCCCCCATAAGTATTTCATTTTAAAACCGTAGAAAATTAACTAAGAATATCAACCGAATGTGAAGAAATAACAGTTTTGACAGTATATCAAATATGTCAATATATTCAGTTGCAGTGATATCTACTGAAGTTATCATGCTAACCAGCTAGCCCCTGTCTTGTAATAGGTTAATTTGTACCTTGTAGCTCAAGAGGTGATAGTGAGTCACTGTAGTGTCCAGTCTGCCCTCAGTCCGACATGATGCTGGTGCTGCAGCTGCTCTTCCTCTCTCTCGCGTTCCTTAACTTCTAGTGGTTCGTCCTCTATTCCTGCCACCACTACATCTTCCCTGTGTCTTCGACTGGACAAACTGGGTGTGATATTGTTGTGGTCAGACAATAACCAATGAGAACAACCCACCAGTTATATAATGAGATTTCAAGGTAAACCTGTGTGGAAAACATTATTCCCCAATCCATGCAGGATGTCAACATGTAAACAACTGCCCGATGTGTGAGGGTTGAAAATTCGTTGTGTTTGGCTAGTGAGCCCAGTCCCAGTACATGCGTGCAGCATGCTCTCATGTGCACCCTGAATGACAGACACATAGAGGGACGGTGAAAATTTTATTAATTCTTTGAATGTCTACCGGTCCATCAATGTGGCAACTCATCGGGACTTGTGACGTATGCCAGTCCGACTATGAGCCAGTCCGACTATGGCACTGAGGAAGGGGAGGTGGGAGGAGAAAAAGAGTGAATTTCCTTGATTCATACCCCCTTTTTGTTTGGAGTATGAATTATGACTGTTTGCTGATTCCTATACATAGTCTCTTTAAGGTTATTAAAGAAAAAAAACACAGATTAACCAGTCATATTAATATCTTGGTACCTTTTTATCCTTTAACCCTGGTTAAAGCTCCACTGCTGGTGTTTACTCTACCTGGTGGTTCTAAATTTCTCACATCCCTGTGATAAAGAGTGTGTGATTGTGTGGTGGGCCTTGACAGACCCCCATATAGTTGATGCTTTACAGCCTTCATCCATCACATTTTATAAGACCAGAGTCTAAGGCATCTCTGATGGCAAGGTGAACTTGAGGCCTCCACTCTTGATGGGCAGCCCATATCAAGTGACAGCCCTTATATCTGTGAACAGACGGTGCAGCTTGATTAAATTCTGATGTCTGTTTCTCTGCCATAGCAGACGCAGAGATGATCCTTGGCAGAGAGAGCACTAGAGGTATCCATCTCACTATTGTTTGGTGCTTCTTTGTCATAAAGCAGCATTGAATCTTCAGCATATAGGGCAAATCTGCGTCCTGAGTTTCTAGCAGGCTGTTGATCATATCCACATTTCCTACCAGTTTTTGAGTCCTGACTGGTACTGTATGTCACTGTTATTGGTCTCATCCATCGCCTGGGCCTGACCTGGAACCTGCTGCTTTTGTCAACGGACGAGGACAAGCATCAGTGCTGATGTGCCATACATCTTATTTATTGCTCTTGGTTTAACTTAATTAAGTCTGCTGTGTGATTGAGTAGGTCTCAGGTCAAGGGAATAATTCATTGGAGGAGCAGCCTGTTATGAGTCAGTATCATGTCATTTGTAACAGCGTCTGACTGAGAGTAGCTCAATATGCTCTTTCAAACACCAAGGGGATTGTGCCTGTCTCTGGCTTGTAATAACTCGTTGAGACAAAAACGCAGGTAAAGGACATTAATAAAGAGAATAGGATCTACAATAATGTCCAGCTTGTAATCTTAACAGGTCTGGAAGCCTAAAAGCAACACTTTTAGAACAGCTATTATGGCATTCTATTATTAAAAACACTGTTGTACCCTCTTTAACAATGTAAGCTATGTTTGGCGATTTATTGATGAAAGACTGAAGATCAATGTCTTAGATTTGTGCTAATCGATGCTGTCCCATAACATTAACTTTGTGCATGCATGAATTGCATGAATGTGTAGTGCACACATAAGAGTCAAGATAGCCTACATTTTTAATCCTCTGAAAGATGGATGATATAACAGTTTCTACCATCTGTTAGGAGCTTAAACCTCTAAAAGTATAAAGGTTCTTGATCCTGTTGACAATACAGACTTAAATGTTTAAAAGGTTCTGCTCGCCTGCTGGGAGTGTTGGAAGGAATAATCTATTTGGTTATCAAACCAGATTGAGTTTCCTAATCTCCAAGGGATATTTTTGGTGTAAGTGAAAGGATTTTCACTGATGCAAGATGCAACATTATACAACAGATTGCAAGGCGTGCAATATAAGCAAAGTGTATTGGATGCCTGTCCTGGAGAACATGCTACAGCCTAGACACTGTGCTGCTTATAGAGCCACAATGGTAACACAGTGTTTAATGAAGGGTGAAATCGTTGTATTTATAAAAGAAATGCAGGATGCGACTCCCTTGTATCTTGGCGCTCATGATTTCTCCTATCAAATTCAATCCTGTAATTGCACTTCATTTGCATTTTTTTCCCTTACTGGCTCCAGTCTAACCTAACTGCCTTATCTGTATAATTACTTTGCAAGATTTCTATATCTTGTTTTTTTCTTCTTCTCTCATTTCCATTAGCCCTGTACTCTTTATTCATTGCTGTTGCCTCAGGTGAAAATTAAGTCTGTTTTGAGCTGGAGAGCATCTGAGGAAGGGACAATAATATTTCTCATCAACACTGTGTTGCTAAGTGCTCCGTCTCGGTTTCAAATCATCTTTTAGGGTGGAGAGTAGTGGGCATTTTTTTGAATGCTACACTTTGCAACAGTGTTGTAATTGACAGGAGACTCCAGCAGTAGTGCTCTGTAAGAATTAGGCCCCTTTGATGTTTATCACTCCTCAAATGTCATGTGTCACTCACTGTTAAGGGTTCACTGCATGATGCTTCTCCGAGAACAGAGGAGAGGAGAGGGGAGGGGAGGGAAGAAGAGAGGCAGACAAAGATGAGAGCAGATGAAGGTTTTTCTTCATCTATCAGTAATGTTCAGTGCAGTTATTCATTTATGTTTTTTACCTTCATCGTAACATGTTTATTACAGATTTTTGGTAACTTGCACTGATACCTTTTTGAATACTCAGTATTTAGTCAGTAATTATGTTTACAATATTTTAAATAGTGTTGAAAAAACCCTCCTGTACAATAACATTCGCTCCAAGCAAGTATCCAACAAAAGACTAGATACTACATGGTAAGAGTATTGACAGGTATTGCATGATAAAAATGGCTGGCTGTAAACTACGACTGTAAAAAGTAGATTAATGCTTTCCGAAATAGCCACACATCATAATCATTTTTCTCAAACTTTTGAGGGTTTGTGTAGATTTCCTCTACGCACTTCACTGTTCTTCCCACACAAAAGGTATTACTCATAATAATAATCATAATTACAGAGGAGCAAAAACGGCTTTCAGGTACATGGGGACAGCATGAAAAGACAATCACACATAAAAACAGCTGCATTAAAGGATATAAGGTATATATGATTAAAAGGCAAACAAACAAAATAAACAATCAAGAAGAGTAGAAACATAAATCTGGTGGTGACGCAAGAAAGCTGTTTTATGGAAATATGGAAATATGGAAGTCTAGTGGTCAGACAAGAAGGCAAGTTATTCTAAGAATTGAAGTTGTCATGAGTGCAAGTATAAGTTAAGTCAATAGTGTTAAGACATTCAGAATCTCCTTAAAACACAACAACCTTTAGTTTTGGATGGATTAAAATGCACTTTTAAACACGTCTTTTTAAGTAATTCAGAAAAAGTAAATAGGTGAAAAAGCTTAAGAATGATAGCATGGGGGGGTGAAGAAAAAAAATCTGTGAATGTCATCCTTTCAAAACTGATTACAAGGCTCTTCCCACTGCTGTTTTGACTACGGCTGGGTGGGAGGTGACTAACTCAGCAACTAATCAACAGCCATGGCTGTTTCAACTGTGAAGCTCTAAAAAAGACATGGCTTTGGTATGGTGAGAAAAGAGAAAGGATCTTTTGAAACCTCCACTAAAGCCTTTATGACCTTTCAGTCTTTTTGTATAGTTTCTTTTTATTCATTCCTCATGGGATGGCATTGTTAGTCGGCCTGCCGACCAACACTTTTGTCTATAACTCTTGGATGAATTCGCATAACATTTGCTGCAGACATTCATGATCCCAAGAGAATGACACCCAGGCATTTAATCTGGAGCTACCAGCTGGTTAAAAGTTATACTTCTTCAACACTGAAGTTAATCACAAATTACATTAAAAACTGATGACCAAACACCTGCCAGACTCAACTATAAAGTAACAAAGTTTAGCTTGCGTGGTATTGAAGGTAGTGATGGAGACACCAGATGTTAATTGCAATTTATACCACTGTTCTATTTTCTGTCAGATCTAATATTATTTATTTATTATTATCATTATTTTTTTTTATTTTTGGGAATAAAAGCCTAAATGTTAGAAGTTTATACAAATATATTCTATTCAAACCTTCTGCAACTGGTCAGCTGACATCAGAACCAGAATGAGCCTTTTGGCTGGACGCAACAGCAGGGCCAGGCCTATGATCGTGACTTACTGACTGCACGGCAGCTGACGTGAATGAGCTTCTACCTTTCTCTCTGAGAGATCATTGTACGAGTAAATCACAGAACAGCCGTTATCTTTAACTTAAATGTACGGTGATTTTGTCAGACAATGTCGCACTTATGAAATCAGGGTTTTAACAGTGCTGAGCAGCAGTTCGGGAGAGAAGCAAATAGATAAAGGGCTGAAACCGGCTGACACTAGGCAGAAAGCAAATAGCCTACGACGTGGTCGAGCCGTGTACTAGGTTTTGACCTAGTCTTGTTTCATTAAAAGACAGAAGCTTAATTGAGGCAAATGAACCATAGCCAGAGAACTTCAAATAAAGAAAGTTTTTAAAAGTCTTTATTCCTTTTGTACAATGGCTAGGTGACAAAAGTAATGACATCACAAATTGTCCTCGAGCTCACACTTCAACAGTATGGCTTCAATTCTTCCTTTTCAGCAATCGCCACTCATTCATTACAATGGGTCACATTGGAGAAGCAAGCCCAAAAATGCAAATTCACATCCAATTTCATGGATCTGAAAACACTCAAAATAGCCTGAACCCAGCCATGGAGAAGCACATGGAAGTGCAGAGCCATGATAGGCTTGATAAGATGATCCACAGGGTGCAGAACAGCTTGGGTTGTCAGGCATTGTTGGCTTTTAGTGTGTCTAGCTCATTTACGCCCCACCATACTCCAAAGGAATATTGATCAGGACGGCTTCTCTTTCGGTGTGAGTTGAGCAACTCTGATATTTTCTAATGTGTGAGCCCGGTTTGGTAGAAAAGAGTCAAATTTGATCCTGTATGTTGTGTATAGTACCTGCTGAGAGAAAGGGTATGGGGACAAAAACACCCAATTAGGAAGGGATGTCTGGCCCTTCATTAAAATTTTGATTTGATATACTGTTTTTCAGACACTGCTTGTGCACTCTTAGGCAACCCCACACACAGACACTTAGGCAGATGTCTCACATAAGCTGCTTCACAGTAGTGATTCAGAGCTGAGACCCTCGTTCACCCATGCAGTTGGTAAACAGTTGATTAAATGATATACTCAGTTTATCTGATTTTAAAACAAATGTGATACACTGTGCATGTAATAGGAAATAGTTTTGCAGTTCAAAATATATACCATCCATACATATATATATATATATATATATATATATAGAGAGAGAGAGAGAGAGAGAGAGATAGATAAGATAGTAGTTTAAAAAAATATCTGAAAAAACTTTTTCAGCTATCCTCCATATTCTGCCCATTTTTAAGTCCAATATAAATTTCAGGTATTTTTTTCTCAAACGTGATATCTGCAGAAAAGGTCCTACCTGGCTATCTTAATATGATGAAGTAGACCACAAGCCTTCCAAAACTGTCACTATCTGGAAAAATGCTGCCCTGTATACAGTTTTTTTTAAGGAGGAAAAAAAGCTGTATTGAAAAGGCCAATCCTTTTCATCAGAGTTATCCAGTTGTTGGAAAGCCATGAACCTGGGAGCAGACTACTAGAGCCATGCCAAGGACTGACTCTGAAGATGTTAAAGAGACAGGGAAGTATTCAGACATGTGCAGACCTATTTTCTGTCATTCATTCGTACTATACACACAAAATGGTTCGTTGTTCAACAGTAGGCCCAAATATTTTCTGCAGTGAGCCTGAAACTATGGATGGCCCCTTTGGATGACAAATGTGTGCAGAATATTAAGTGAAACCAAACAATTCACAGCATCAAACCATTCAAAATCCTTGCCACTGCAGTAACTGGGATGTACCATCTGACTCAGCAGGTAGTGGCCCTGCCAGAGCAGCTATAGTTTAATACGTTATCAGATACCTGGTTATTCTGCTCACTAAGCCAGTACTGTATGTTGAGGCAGGTGGAAAAATGAAGCAACTTCAAAAGAGACTAGTTTTTAGCTGTACTAGCGGCACAGCTCATGGGATGGCAATGTTGCTCGGTCTGTCAGTTCATCACTTTGTAAATATTTAAAGAACTATTGGACGGATTGCTGTGAAATTTGCTGCAGACATTTATGGTCCCCAGACACTTGTAGTTCTGAATGAAGAACAGCTATAAGCCCTTTTGACACGTAACAAAAGGAAACACAAGAGGTGTAAATAATCAAAATAATGATGGCTAAATTCTTTTCAGCTGCCTCAGTCAGGGTCCTGATGTTGTTCCTGCCGGCTCACTGTCACACTGCCATGGCTCACAGGGACATTTCTCTTGTTTTTAATCTTTTGGAGCTATATATTTCGCTATTGCTGCATAGCATGGAAATGTTGTGAGTTCAGGATCAAACTTCATTCATTACGATGCTAAATATTAACTCTTGTCTCTCACGTCTTTTCTTTCACTGAGGTTAGCATGCTAACCAGCTAGCTCTGGCCCATCTCATCACTTACATCCGATGGTGACTAACTGTAGCCTCCTTTCAGGAATACACAACATAAAAAGAGATAACAGTAAATTAATAGATTTCTCACGTTTACTGAGGAGCTTCATTAGCTCTCGAGGGATCTATAGATTCTGATCATGCACAGACAGGCTGTATGTTATTTTGCTTCACCCATGAATTAGCCACAGATTTAGAATTGGCCACTGAAGCGTCCTCTCAATCTGTCTGCACCAAATATGAAAAAGAACTAATTAATTTGTGAAATCATACAAGGGCTTTACACTTAATCATAACCAAAGAAAAAAAATGCTGCTTTCAATCGTGATAATGTAACACTGTTCTGCTGGATGTAATTTTCCATTACTCACAAGGTCTGCAAAGATCATGTACTTTATTTATTATGCAGAGGGTCATCCTGCTGTGCTTGTACAGCAGTTGGTGTGTCAGTTTTGCATTCTTTCTCTCTGTTTTTGAATTCAGTCTTGATTATGTCATTATATGGCAGCCGCATATTTGGCTTCACTGCCTGCAGCCAAATATGCTCAGAGAGCCACAGCAGGCGTGAAAAGCCAGAGTGTTCAAGGATTGCCGTCTCTATGTGCCTTCTCTCAGCAGGTTGTCAACAAGTAATCAGTCTCCATACAAATGATGTTTCAGTCTTAGTCATTTAATTGTTGCTGGTCTATGTGCAGTGGATGAAACATGGAAAGTGATAACAATACGCCGTTCCAATTAAATTCACTCATGTGTGACTTATACTTGAGGAATTGCTTTCTGCTCCAGTCAGAAGTGTTCAGGACTTTACAGCACCATGTCTGCATTTATGCAAACATAGCATGAATGTTTCAATAAAATATGCAAAAGTTCTGCATCATGTCTCGCTGTTTAACGCTGGTCAGTAGCTGTGCTCTAACTAGATATGAAATTATTGAGTAACCACAGATATGACTTGTAGTGCATTTTTATCTCAGCGTAAACAGCGTGGCCGGTCCTGTTTGCTTCCTGTGTGCTTATGGCTTCAGAATGAATTGATTGTTTTTGCTTTATTGCTTTTGTGTTGTGGTAAACAGACCTGGAGAACTTCAAGACGCAGAGAAGAAGTCCAGTGAGGGTTCGAGAAGGTCAAGGAGTGGTCTTACTGTGTGGCCCGCCGCCCCACTCTGGAGGTAGGTTTTTTTTCTTATGTGAAGGCATAGATTTTATTCTGTACCAGTCAGTCGTTTGTGCTGCAGCTCAACAAACACTCAGTATCAGTGAAGAGTCACTATCGGTTTTATACAGAAATGTGGACATAGTGTGGTATGACTTCTCTCATTCCTCATCTGCTCCGTGTTTATCTGGACAAAGTGGAAGTCATGTTTGTGCTCTCCCCCTCAGATCTCCTGGCTGTTTGTTTGTGTTGTTGAGATCAGTGGAGTGAGTCATTTTTACTTTGGGACATTCTGGCCTGTGAGCCTGATTTTCAATGGGGGCGAGGAAAAACTTTGGCATGCAGACTGGAGAGGCTGTCTGTGGCTGGGGCCCTGCCAGGCTGAGTAATGGAGCTTCTCTCTGAAGGTGCTTTGTTTGCTTCACATCAGCCCTTTGCTTCCACGACATTATCAATGGGAGTTAGCATCCAGTGCTATTAACCTCTACACAGGGGTCTGAAGATTGGCTTTTGCTCTGTCAGCCAGCAAGACAGAAAGTAATCCTCCGTCGTAAAATACTGTCATTATTTTTAAAGATCCCTTTTAAAGAGTTTAGTGAAAGTGTTTTTACTGTAACTATTCACTTGTATTGAATGTAGAACCAGGGAATAATATAAGGTCTGAGGATTACAAAAGCTGTGATGATGATAATGGTTATTCTTATTCTTATTCTTATTCTTATTCTTATTCTTATTCTTGTTCTTGTTCTTGTTCTTGTTCTTGTTCTTGTTCTTGTTATTATTATCAACTTATGGTGGAATAATTTCATTATGATTTGATCATATTGTGTTATAATTTAGAGTTCTATGTCCCATATTAATGATTGCAAACAATTTGAATTTAAAAACTAGCTGAGTAGATACTAAAATAGTTAGGTATTGGTTTTACCTCATGTAATGTGTAAGAGTTTACACATTTAACATGATAGTAAAATGTTCATGTGTGATGTGATTTTGGCCTTTTTTCTCAGTCTCAATAATGGCACACCTGAAACTAATCATTCTAATCCAATTTTATGTCATATGGAAACAAGTGAAGCAACTTTATTGTTAAATAGTTTTACAGAATGTCACTGAGAATCAGCTAACAAACTGAAAAATGTGTACTTAGCTAAAGCTTTGGCTGCTGGATGTTATATGTATATGTATTCACATACTGAGCACAAACCAGTGTTACGTGTCATTTTGAGTGAACTCAGTCAACTAATTCATTTGCTTTATGTGAAACCATATTATTTTTAGCTGCTGCAATGAGAATAGTATGAGGCGTTTTTATCACAGTCACTTGCGAACCTAATAGTAGGCCTAAATTTGTAGTGCTTTGTTCTGTATGCGTTCTAATTTGACATCTCACCTTGTGTTGACAAGAAAAGCTGGAACAATGAGCCATATGCTTACGTTTGGCAGCCTCGTAGGCAGCCTTTTTTTTTTTTAAGACACATCCCCTGGTGAAAGGTGTCCAAATGCCAAAACACATTCTAGCCAGCTAAAAAACAAAACAGCAGCATTGTCAGGAGTGTTTGGCTGTAGTAGCAGTGTCATGACAGTGTCCAAAAATATTTTGAAAAATCTGGGCACAGCTATTTAAATTCAATAGTTTATTCATTATTCCCAAGAAAAAAAAACACCAGTTTAGTCAGGATGATGTCCCGTCTGCAAAATTTCTGTCGAGTTTCTTTCTAGAATCATAATGTATTCTCTGCTGTGAAGGCAATCCTGCATGCACCAGGCTAATGTTTACAATTTGGAAGAGGAAGATTGCTTCCTTTATGTAATAGCATTGACAAAGCATGTAGCACTCCCTGGATAACCTTTTGGGTTGGCCATCTTTTTAGCGATGGGCACAGAATTGAGGTGACATTGACTGACCTCTCCTTGGATAGATTACATTTGCCAAATTCTTGTGGGTGATTTGTTTGTAAGCTCGTCAGAGAAGAGGAGGAGGAGGTGCGATAGAGTAAACAGCCATTATTTATTCACTTGGAAATGTATTGATGTAGTTTAATGAGTCACCTTTAAATCACCTTTGAGTGAAGAAAACAATATGGATTGTTTACATGTTTAATGAATACTGAAGTCGTTGTAAGTCATTGCATTTATGTATACTGTGGTTACGCACTGTATGTTATAAGCAATTTAAATGCTGTATATATTGTTGTTTCAGCATTATTTAGTTAGTTAGTTAGTCAGCCATGCATAGTGGAGGTACTGGTGCACAAATCATCAATATTTACAGGTGGTAACCATTTTTATTGAGAGCAAATGATTCATTTGTTAATTTTGTTTTTTTTCCTGAGAACAATCCAAATATTTTTGGCAAAGTGAGGCATATAAATTAAAATGGGATTTAATCTGATTTAAGTACTAATATTATCATGTTGTGCCAGACAAACATATACAGCATGGCTCCAGTACAGCAGGGTGTTACCTGACAGATACGAGAGAAAATCCAAAAGTGACAGATTGACAGATTTTGTATTACATAGAAGAACAAGGACGAGGGAGGTTTTGACTTAAGGCACCTACTTAATCTCACAATTTCAAAAAAATTCCTCAAGTATTATTCAGGAGTGTTGCCGCTTGGCTCTGGAAAGGAAATGACCTTGTCCAGAGTTCATAAGGCTCATAGTGTCATAACAATTTATTTACATGAACAGCAGGTGGGAGTTTCACCCCTGTGAGAAACCTGACAGTGTGTGTGTCATTTAAAAACCTTTGTAACCCACTTCCTAATCATGTGAATCCTCTCTGTTATTCTTGTTCTTTCATCACTGATGAAATGTGTTGTTTTACCTTTTAACTAACAGATGGTTAAACCACCCGGGTGTCTATACTCTTTGTACTCTCATGCAGTAAGGGGATTTGAGGACACCATTTTGTTTAAATTAGGACAAAAATGTAATCTCTTTCTATATAAACTAATATTCATAAGATTCAGGATATTCCCCATGCTTCTGATGCTGGACTGTGTTCAAGAACTTCAGCTGCTTTGTTGTAACTGTGATTGTGCATATTTGACAAAATCACAAATGTTTACCAAGATGTGGCACACTGTGTTTGGGTAAAAATTTGACTAAGTCATTGGAGATATGATATCTGGGTCTTGATGTTCTGGTCTTCAGGGAAATGTTAATAGATTTATTCAATAATTCTATTCAATAATTCATGTTCATCTTGTCTGTCATTTGTTACAAAAACTTGGTTCTTTTTATTGAGGCTCCAAACTCTCTTTGGAGTACCCTCTGACATGACACTGATGATTTTGGACTAGAGTCCTGGAGGGGTTGCTGTCAGTAACCTACACTGTTACATTGCACCTGGCCCATATCTGTCACATCCAGTCTGATACAAACCCTCTACCTGCTCTTACAGAGGAATGAGAACTACATCCACACCAACATAAAATCTGTAGGCCCATCATTATTTCATTATCTAAGATGCAGTGAGAACACAAACATAATACTTTTAATGCCACATTGTCTCACATTGCCATTAGAGTGAATGCCTCCTCTCATTAGATGGAAATATTGTATTATGATTTTGGATTTGATAACTGTTGTGCAGATTTATGTTTATGCACAATGGGTAACATTTGCGTTTCCTGCTTGTTCCATCATTTGATTAGCTACAGTTCTCCTCCGACTTCTTAGAAAGTAAAGTGTATAAATGTTGGGCCATTCATTTAAGGACACTGTGAGGAAGCCTCTCCAGGGGGACTGGGAAGGTAGTAGGAGGCAGGCTTATTTTATTCTTATTACATTATCTTTTTTATTAAGTTTTATTTACACAGTGTGTCAAAGTACAAGTGTAAATTCACAATAAAAAAAACAACAGCAAACTAACTAAATAACAAACTTGGATAATTGAGGAAAACTGAAATCATCATTACATTTGCTCACTGACATTCCTCTCCTGACTGAACAATAACCAAGAAGCCAAAGTTTTTTTGCCAAAATAAGTTTTAAAAGTCAGTTTTATGAGCATGTCAAAAGTATGCATCTGTTTTTTTTCCAGAGACAATCTGTGACAGTGCACCGTCAACTGACAGCCGCAATTATTTTTTTCAGCATTTTCTTCGTGTAGTTATTTTAACATAGTGTTCAACATACTGTTGAAATTATTAAAAACAATGCGATAGACTTGGTGACACCAAGAAGTGTGTCAGAGGTACAATAAAGAGGCAGATACAGATTTTGTTCAGACACATTACACAGTCAAATGTAATGCAAGACATGTGATATGATAACATGAAATACGAGGACGTTCATAAATCCAACATGCTTTATCAGTGCTCTCTAACTGTCAACAATAATTGTATTTGGGTGAGGGGTGAGTAATTGCAAATCTTGTTCAAATTCATTCAAACTGGGTCAGTTCGCCTCCCTGCTGTTTTCCTCATATCGAATATGCACAGCCGGAGTCTGCTTTTGTCCGGCTGACCAGTAACGTACCGACTGCTTTTGTTTACACCAGCAGCCCCTTCATTCCTTCTTGTTGTGATGGATCATATCTGTTCTCTTGAGACCTAGCACACTGTTTGGAATGATCCATTTTCTGACAATATTTTTTCCGCAACTGCCACAGCAGATTATGCCTATCAATGGAGATGTTGAGGATGTCGAGGATGCTGAGGACGTTGAGATGTGCTTTACGATGACTCATGTGCAATTTTCTAACATCTTTGCTGAAAGGCCAGCCTGACCATATCTGCTATGGTTGGGAGGCATCCATCTAGATTTGGTTACACGCTCACACATTTATACATAGACAAACACCCACACACTATACAGTCACATTCTCTTGTCCTCATTCAGCCCCGCATTTTGACTACAAATATGAATGGATATACTGCTTTATGTATTGAAGAGAAAACTGTGATGAAAAGTAAATCATTTGATATATGTACTAGCAGAAAGAAAAAGGAGAAAACAATGTTTGAACTAGTGGAATACTTTGAAGTTCAAGTGTCGATAGGCAGCTGAACTGGTCTCCAGATATTTTTGGAGTAATAACGAAATTTCATTTAAAAGAGAAGATTTTGAAATCTAGCTGTGGATGTATTATGATAAATGTCATTTGACTTTAAGTTGGATTAGGTTTAGCAGAGAAATATTGCAGAATATTTTCACTTGTAGACAAAGAGATTAAAAAGACTGAAAAACAAGTATAAAAAGACTCGAAAGATCTTGTCAAATGGGAATTATATGGATACATTAGGAAGGTGTGACAAATACATTAATGTGCAAAGATAAATAATGGGGTTCTGTATTCTATTTACAGCACTATGACTGTATTGTTGCACGTTTGAAAAAAAAGAAAATCCTGACTGGCATTTTAAATAGACAGTGTTGGAAAAGTGAGAAACATGCTCCCATAAAGGGTGACAGGACACAATTCATGATCAGCACAATGCAGCCTTAGACAAGGATCTGCCTCATCTCCCCTTTAAAGGATTTCAATATCCCATGCATGATTCAGGAAGCCATTATTTCATTTTAACGATGCCTGAAAACCCTCAAGACAGGCAGCAGGAAGTAGTTTGGTGCGGCCCCAGGATGCTCTAAAACTGTAAGGCAGGTTGAAGTTGCACTTAAAGAATGACCAAAATATTGTCAAGTATCCAAGAGGAGTTCCAGCAGCATTCCTTCACTGCGCCGTACTGTATTTGCATCAGATGTCGGTATGTGTTGTCTTTTGCTCTGAGAGGGTCTGAATGACTGTGGTTCGCCCAGGACCTAATGCATCTGACCTCCTTTCACTAATGGAAACAGGCCTTTTAGATTTACTCAAGGCTGAAATCTCTTGTTCTCTCCATCCAGTGCATCTACCCCAAAACAGGGGCTGCTCGCTGGCTAGTAACAACACATATAGCTCGCAGGCATTTTTCCCATGTGCGTGACCTAAGCCATTTCATAGAGTGAACTTGTTGTGTGTGATGAATACAGATAGGTACCTCTGGTTAATGGCTGTTACTGTCTAGGGAACAGACTTGGGAGTACAAACTTTGACACAAGTTGTGCATATACTTTTCTTTGATACAATACACACTTGTGCAAAAAACCCACTCTGGATTCAATATGTCCTTGGCCTGTCATGTTCCATTTCTCTTCCCTCCTCTCAGATCATTAAGAGGGAATTGATGCTGCCTGTTCATTATACAAGGGCTAAATGGAACCACAATGAAAATCTGCCACTCACTGTCACTCATGATTGCATTATTCCATTACCGTCCATCCGCAGAAGGCTCTCAAGTCAAATCATCAAGTACAGCCAATGATGCTTTCCACTTCCTATTTCCTGCTTCCTGTTTCTCACCATGAATCTTTAACTAACCAATTAGTAACCTCTTATTTGCTGTTGTTCCAGTTTGTCGTGCCCTGCAGCTTTAGAAGGTATTGTTTCATAAACAGACATTAAATATGAATAACCTTGTGAGGATGAGAGCTGGGATATATTATTTAGGGGAGAGGAGGATATTACAGCTGTTTGGATGGATCAAGCCAAGAAGTCACGGTTGATACAAGTCACAGAGGCTAGGATCAAGTTCACGGCAGGAGAAACTGCAGGGGGATAACGCGACTCCTCTTATTATGTGACTCAAACCAGTCTATGAAAGTCATTAAATGATTAGCCCACAATTTGGGAAATACACCTTTTTTCACACTCTCTTCCTTGTCGGGAAATAGATGAGAAGATTGATGCCGATCTCATATCTGTTCTTTAAATACAAAGCTACAGCCAGGAGATGGTGAATTTGTCTCAGCATATAGACCGGAAACTCTGACCAAAACAATTCACATGCCAGCACCTCTAAAACTCACTAATTAATGTGTTTTGTCTCATTTGTCTAATCTCTAATAAGACTGAAGTGAAAAAAAATTATAACTCAAGCTGCTTACAAGACTCAGGGATATGACTGCTCCCATTTATGAAATACTGTGGCACACAACCTCCTGTAAAACAGAATTGTGATTTTTTTCATATGGATTAAATGTATTAAACACTACTTATTAAACAAACAAGATATTGCGTGTTAATTAGTGAGCTTTAGAGGTTTAGAGGCAGATTCTTTAGCTTTGGAAGAAGTCAAACTACAAGATATGTACCCCTGTTTCCAGGCTTTGTGCTAAGCTAAGTCGTTGGTATTTACTGTACAGACATAAAAGAGGTATTGATCTCATCATCTAACTCTTGGAAAGAAAGTGAATAGGCCTAAGTGTATTTTTTCGAAATGTCAAAGCATTCCCTTTGAAGCACATCTGATTGTTAGCAGACATATGAAGAGCGTGTTTAGAGGATTTCATTTACTTTAAAGTTTCTAAACATTATCAAATTAAAAATGTGACACACTGGAAAGGAGGAAACACGGGCACCGTTGGCACAAAAAAGGGGACAGGTGTGATTACACTGTGTGGTCCAAGTTGCGATCTCGTGTTGTGCTCTTGGGATGATCACAAGGTTAGTTTGTCCTCTACAGGTCCAACCAACATAAAAACACCCATGCTGTACCTGGTAAAAAAAAAAAAAAAAAAAAGGAGCATCCTCACACAAGATCCTCAAGATTCTGTGTCACATCATGATTTGCAAGGTTTGCAGTAATATGTCAGAGCCCACACGTCCTCGAGCCCCCTGAAGAGCAGAAGTGAAGAATACTGAGTCAGTAGATGAGTGTCCAACTCACGTCTCAATTATTCCCCGTACTGTAGTGCCGAGTCATCGCTTAGACAAGTTTTTACCAACGGCCGAGATTGCTTTTGGGACAGGGATGCAATATGGTCCAGAGCAATCTATCCTTGTGTCAATATGTCAAAACACCATCATTCGTTTTTATAATGCTGCTGATTGTTAGTGCAAAGCTTCTCTGACTGCGCTCCATTTGGTTGATAGTACTGGGAGTCTTTCACAAAAACTTGTTAGCATGGATGATGAATAGTAGACTTGGTGTTATCATACTGAATAACATGAGCTGTGATACATTGGTTTTATTGGGCATTATACAGTTTTTTTATGCAGGAGATGCAGCTTCAGGGTTGATTTAAGGTCCTCTGCTGCTGCACGACAGCCACAAAGGGAGATGCTTCTTGTTATTTTTTATGTACAATCTCTGTCTCTCAATTCTTAAATACAGTCTTATTAAGAAATAAATCCCAAGAAGAGGTATGAGAATGGATAAGATAACAAACATGAGATGAAATACAATGATAATACAATTACTCACTTATTTGATCTTAATGCAGAGGACTCTGGCAAGAAAGGAAAATGGTGTTTTTTCAGCAAATCTTGCCAAAATGCAACGCGACCTAATTTGGCAAGGTGCTGTGGCGTGGAGTTAGATACATGCGAGCACACATTGCTGGTAAATAAAGTCTGATGATCATTGCGAGTCGTTCCTCTTTTAAAGTCATGTCTCATATTACTATAAACAGCTGTGCAGTGTTTTGGTGTGTTTTTGATAAACCTTCAGAGTCACAGATCTATATTTCAAACTGGGATCCTTGTATTGTATTTCTTGTCTCAGCGGTACCTCAGGCAGCATGCCCCCACCAGCACAGGCTTCTCCGCTGTCTCAACACAGGGTCCATTATTGGTCTGAGCGCCTGCTTAGTCATTTAACCACCAACCCACTCCACTCATTTTTCCATCCAGCCTTTAAGTCGAGCATGTAAATATCTACTTGAATGCCCCTGTAAAGCCAGTCATTCAAACTCTCAGCGTGATCATACAACAAAGTCGACCTGTGAAACCATATTACCACATTTACCATATTAACGGTATCCACTCCACAGTGAGTAAGAGTTCTTGTTATTAAATTATGAATTGTGTTTTTAATCATGGAAGGCAACCAGTGTGATTCACTAATTGTTTTCTACCTAAAGGCATGCACCCAAACTGGAGTGATGAGACTTCCCGACGAAGCGCACATTATCTGCACATGTGCACAGATGATGTATGAATGCAGAGTGTGTTTTCGACTTGCATCCCGCATGTCTCACATCCATTATCCCTGACTTTGTTCACAGAGCTCACCTTCACGTGGATCTTCAATGAGTACCCGTCGTTTGTCATCCAGGACACTCGGCGATTCGTGTCCCAGAAGACGGGCAACCTCTACATCGCCAAAGTGGAGCCCTCTGATGTGGGCAACTACACTTGTGTAGTCACCAACACAGTCACCAAAAGCAGTGTGCAAGGACCACCGACTCCCCTGGTGCTGCGGGTTGACGGTACGACGGTGCCACCCTCACTGAACTCTACAGAGAGCACAAAGGAGAGGCAGAATGATGATTTACTTTTTGTTTTTACACGAAAAAATTTTGAGCCTGTGCAACTTTCAAATTGCAAATGTAGTGACTTTAATTAGCTATAGCCTGGCAAGATAACAAGTTTTAAAAGGTGAAAGTTTTAGCTGGCAAACATAGATTTTGCCAGCTGCTGGTTAACCGTTGCCAGCAAAACGGAATCATCTGTTGCTCATTTATGTCCGTGACTTGGCTTACAGAACGAAACTGTTTACTGCCTGCTTAGCATGTTCAAGATAGATAGTTTGCGAAATTACACACTATTCCGAGTTGAAAAGTAAGCAGACTGCATGCTTTTGCCGCCCAGTATGCCCAAAAGAGCGGTGAGTCTCTTGGTAAAACACTCCGGCCGATCAGATCATCAAAGTTTTTTTTTCTTTGAATCCGACCGGTTTGTAAAAAACGAGAACCCTGAGTGGACTGGTGTCAACCTCATGAGGCAACAAGCTACTGCACCATTTCATCTTTTTTCTTTTCATGTTGAAACAAGATAGGTTTGTAATTATGCTTGGCAGATGTTTGATGCTATGTAGACCACCAATATAGGCTCAGAGTATGATTTATATTTGGTATTTGAAATCACAAGCCCAACAGTGGACAGAAATGTCACAAGCAGACATTCCCCCCCCTAAGCCACACAGTACAAAGTGTTGAAAGAAACTGAGTCATAATTTCTTTTTGCTAACACAGTCATGTCCTAAGCTTTGTTTTGATTTTGTTTCTTTGTGACCTTTTCAGGCCTTAAACTGAAAACAATCCCCTCAGACTGGTGTGGCATCAACTCTATGTTTCTCTTTGTAACTCCAGGTGTGATGGGTGAATACGAGCCAAAAATCGAAGTCCAGTTCCCCGAAATTGTTCCTGTCGCTAAGAGCTCAACTGTCAAACTGGAATGTTTTGCACTCGGAAAGTACGTCCCACTGTGTGATATTATGCCAGAGTCATATCTGTGCCATTTGTTGTTTACTGTAGCAATCTTAAGCTGCGTGGTAATGCATGGAAACCCTTGTGAAGTGATTTAGAGAACAGCAGATTTCACATGTTAATGACTTTTTCTTGTTCTGTGTACCCAGAATATGCAGAGCAGAAACGCTCCGTGGTTTCAGATTAATTTAACATTGACATAGTTTGTCAGTGTTTTCCAATATTTCATTGTTATCATATGCTGTATGTGTCTTCAGCTAAGCTAAATCCCTAGATAAAACAATCTTGAGGAGTACTTTTCATTTTCACAGCACTTGATGTGTGTGTTATATTTTCATACCTTTAGCCCAGTGCCAACCATCAGTTGGAGAAGAGTGGATGGAGCCTCTTTTGGCAGGAAGGTGGACATAAATAAAGCCAGCGGAGTTTTAGAGATCCCATACTTCCAGCAGGAGGATGCAGGGATATATGAGTGTGTAGCTGAAAACAGCAGAGGAAGAAACTCGGTGAAAGGAAAGCTGTCTTTCTATGGTGAGTAGGAGGATGGTTTCGCTGACTTTGATCTAAAACTTAACTTACTTCACACTTCTTGTCTAGGGAACAAGAAAATATCTTATGCTTTCAACCTGTCAGTTGTCTCCCTAACATATCATGTGCATTTATGGGCTTTTACCAAATCTTCTACCCAGTGATTCATGGCCTCAAAGGTTCACTAATACTGGGCCTGATCGAAAATGTTGCAGAATCAAAGGGGAGCTTTGGTGTGAGTCTAACAAAAAAGTTTTATTTGTTGTCATGCAATCTGTAGCTTTTATTAGAACTCATATATAACGGCATCATATAGTGGAATGTGGTAGTAAATTAACCTATTACCAGTAGTTCATTTCTGACAAGATCTTTATTGTGCCAGCGGCTAACATGGGCAGTAGTGCACACAGATTTATACCACCTCTCAGAGAGAGGTGATTTTTCCCTCACCAACACTGGACTTATGGCCCATATTCTGAGAAAGCTTTTAATGGCCCTTGATGAAGGATTTTTATAGTTTCTCTCTCCATTATTTTGCAGTTTATGCATTGATGATGTCTGCCCACAAGGCCCTGTAGGGATGTGCTTGACTGAAATCATCAAATCCAGATTTTTCTTTCCTGTGAAGGAGGATGCCTTTGATATGATAATACAGGGTTTTTTCAGCACCTGTGGGTAAGATGAAATGCTCACAGTACCTGTAGGTAGGCTGGGGATTAAAAATGCTTTACTTTAAAGAGAAGCTCCAGTTCATAGACACTGGATCTTGACGAGTTAGAGGTCCAAATACTGGGGACAATGGTACGATTGTGTTACGGTCATTTTGTAAACAAAGTCGTGATGTTTCGACAACTTGTAACTATCACTGTCTTGGTGCATTGTTGCATGGCCTCTAAACCTTTCCTCTACTGTAGCTGTGTGGAAATCGTGTTTCCACTCGTAAGATTTAGGTCTTGTCTTATCTCAAAGCCTCGCAGACTGGCCGGCCGCCAGGTGATAAAAATCTGTAATCTCATTTTAAGCTCCCATAGACAGGCGCTTGTGGGACATCCATCAACTCTATAGAAGAATAGAAGAATCAATATTGGGATGTCGTGTTTGCGACACCCAACCAATGCGGGCACAGGAACAATAAGGGATGACTTCTCTTTCGATTTCCCACTTAATTGTCCTTCTGTAGTTCCTGGGGATTTATGAAATTAGATCATGGTTTAGCAGTTGACTGCATTTAAATGGGCTCACACACGATCAGATTGATTTTGTATAGAGACTGGTTGCGTCATGCCTTCGCTTCCGTTATCATATATCTGACGGTCTCATTTGTAATATTGTTAACAGGTTGTCACGAACTATTTGTTGCTGTACAGTGATGCATTTTCAATTCAGTACTGCTTGCTCTTCTCCAAATGTATTTATTATGTAATTTATTTTTGTGAAAAGAACATAGAGAGAGCATATTTTTGATAACAAAATATTATCTCAATTAGCATATGGAGCTGCTCTCTTTTTCTCTCTAAGCTTTTTAAATATTACTTAAATGAGAATTTGTTCTTACCAAGTGAAATGCTCTTCAGGCAATGCATGCAGCACTGTTACCACAGATAGGAAATACAAAGGGAAATAATAAGCAAGAAACTCCTTCATTAATTTTGAAACATACTGTTGTCGTCTTTACGTTACCAGGCGTTTTTCTGTCATCTGCGGGTGCCATGATTTTGCCTTCTAAGTTGTTAGGCACACAGTTTCAAAACACCAACTGTTCTGGACAGGATGTGACAGTCAACTTCTGACCACAACAAGCCTTGTGGGATCCACAGAGCACATTGTGACCAATTTAAATACATAACACTCATAACCACATTATGACCGAATGGTAGGAGAGAGTGTATTCGGTATTGAGAAGCGTTGGTTTCAGTCCCTGTGTGTGGGCGAGTATTTGCCCTTCTAAAAAGTCCATGTCATGGATTGCTCCGCAGATACAGTTCTAGCTCAGACTGTACTCTCATGTTCCCGGAAAGAAATAAGATAAGGGCTTTTTTTAATCGAGAAAAAATAATGGCATTATCATTATTAAGATTATTACATTATCAAAGTCACACAGCAAGGCAAGTAGACTAACTACCTCGTTCCCCTTGACCCTGGCGGGGCGTCCTGTATTTATGTGGGTGCTTCACAAGGGCCATAAATCTCCTTACACTGTTGCCAGAGATAAGGTGCTAGTCATTTATATGACAGTAGGAGCACTATCGTAAATATAGAGGCATTTTCTCTCTGAATTTCTGAAGTTGCAAAAGACCAGAAGGCAACGTAGTCTGTGTTATTAAGTGCATTGCTAAAAAAAAAAATTTTTTGAATTACATATTCAGTAAACATGATTCTTGTAAATGATTTGCATTAATATTGCTAATTCAAGCTGAATGTAGCAAACCTAATAGTTTATCTTTTACCTTTTAACTTTAAAGCGAATATTCTCAACCGTTCGATCTTCCACAATTTAAGCTTGTACAGTTGTTTTTATTTATATAATTTTTCAAGTGGAGGTCAGCTTTGGGTTAACTGGAAGTGGATTTATGATTTTGTGCACATGGATGCTTCTTTAATGAACTAATTGCGCGCTTGGTTGGTCCATTGATTTATTGTAAAAGTGCTGCATTCTGGTAATGTTCAAGCATCTGTGTGGCATTAAGGTGTTAATTTACAGTATGTGGTTTGTGACCTTTCAGCTCCACCTCACTTGACCGAGAAGCCGCAGGACGTTCAGAAGACCATCGATGACACTCTGGTGTGGGAATGCAAAGCCAGCGCCAAGCCCAAACCTTCGTACCGCTGGCTGAAAAACGGAGAACCTCTGGACCCCATGGAGGTCAGGGATTTCTCTTCTGCACATTCTTTTATTGCTTTTAATGGTAAACACATGAACACCAGGTCGATTCCTAACTTCCCTGCAATATAGAGGGCTGGATAAACTTAAATAAGAAAAAACAACAAAGGAAAACAAATAATATGAAAAAATGCAAAGTGGTGCCACATATTCAGTTTGGAACAGAGCACATCAGATGAACAGTGCTAATTTGTGCTCTCCAGCTTTAATCAACACTCCGTCTTATCAAGGTGTGTAACACACTTTTGTCAACAGACATGCTATGAAAGCTGCAAGGCTCAATTTAACAGGCTGGTATTTACATGGTATTATGTCAGTATTTTTTGTTATTACAACAGCCGTTAAGGAGTTCAGGGAGTGGCGACGAGCATAAAGTAATGTGTAAGATGAAAGCCGATAGGATTATGGTATTCAGAACCATTTTACTTAAAGGATGCACTATGTGTTACCGCGCTGTTTGCCGGATTCATTTTGCTCAGAAGCACATAATGGTTTCCAACTCATAGGCTTGTACTTGGCAAGAACACGTCACTTTGATATGGCTGTATTTGCTTTTGACTAAATTTGGCATCAAAAGTGTGTGCGTATGTGTTGGGGGAGGGCGTTTGTATGTGTTTTGCAAAGAAGCCAAAGTGAGGCCATTTTCTGCCTGTCATCAACCAGGGACTCGACAATTTATCGCTCAATCTCTCCTATCTGCTACTCTCAATTTTGTCATTAAGTCTCTTCTCTCTGGGGAGGGTGGAAAATGCCTCATCATCCAAAATACATTTCACATTTAGGCAATTTGCCTTATTTTGTGTTATTGTGCTGCCGGAGTGAGTGTGTTTCCTGCCGAAAAAGAACAGCTCTAGCAAATCACGGTCACTGATAGTCAGTGTTTGGATTGGGTAATGAGCCCAAGAACGGCCTGTTGTCTTTTTGTCGGACACGTCTTTTAAGGGGGCAGGTGGGTTTGGTTTTCTGTAACTCGGATTGAGAGCTGGGCACTTAGATTAGAGAGCCGAATGTCGAAGCACACACACCGAAGAAGATTACAGTGTTGCACCAAAACGGGTTGTCATTATGACACAGAAGTAGTTATCTGCAAATTCTGTATGTCGAGTAAATAAAAATTAAATCTGTATAAATAGGCATCATCTGTCATCAGTGGCTCTCTGTTATTTTGTTAATTTTGACTGACTAAGGGTCGCTTCCCTTATTTTGCCACACGTCCTTAACCACAGGAAACACTTATCACTCCACCTGTGCATCTCTACTATTGTTTTGTAAATAACATTAAAAAAAATCCTTTGGCGTGGGGCCAAGGTAACTTATTCTCTGTACATGTGGCTATATTAATGAGGTGGGGTGTTACCATTTTCAAAATGCCATCGTCAACAGCGGCAACAGTAAATCAATTTCCAAACCCAAAGGTCAGCGATGTAGAGAGAGAGGTAGAAGGAGAGGAAGGCCAAAGGGGCCATTTGTTATTCCTCATTAGAATGGATCAGTCCTCCTCTCCCCCTCTCTTTATCTCAGCATCTCTGGTGCTCGCTCTCCCTTTCTTACGCTCTCTTTTAAGCTTTTTTTCCCTCCCACTTTTTCCTGTCTCTCTCTCCATCTCATTTTGGGCCCCCTCCAAGGGAATTAAATGGCGCAGAGGAGGGCTGTCACTTCAAAATGTCACCCTGGTGAAACAAGGACCGACTCACGCTTGTATTTTTCCACACCAACACCAGCTCCCCCTATAGTCAGATACGTGTGTGTGTGTCTGTGTGTGTGTGTGTGTGTGTGTGTGTGTGTGTATGTGTGTGTGTTTTTGAGACATTTCTACCTTTGACCTCTAAAGTCCGGGACCTGCCTTCTGAGGAGTTACTGTGTCCATGATTTGACTTTTTACAGCTCAACTTGAAACAGTGCTGGTATCAGAGAAGAGTCAAGCATAATTAATGATGGCCATAAAGCAGGCCAATGCCACCATTTGTCTCCAGTGCTAAAGAGATTGTGATAGAGACACCGCTGAGTCTCTGAGGGTTTTCTAACAGGGCAGCGGGTACAGCGTAGCGTGGCACCAACCCATGCACTTACACAGATCTCTTTCATCTCTTTCATACCCCTGGGCCCTTGCACTGTGTAACCTAAAAAGGACCATCTATTATCTATTCAAAGTCGCTATGGCTTTCTCTCTCTCTCTCTCTCTCTCTCCCTCTCTCTCTTTCTCTTTCTCTCCCTCTCTCTCATCCTTTATCCCTTGAACACACATATAAGCATCCAGTCCCAGCCAAAAAACCCAGGGACTTGTGTTCCACTTGGACTCCGTGGCATCCACACTCACCCAGGACCCCCAGGATCTGTCGGTGGCTTTAGCGCCAGGTCAGCCGTGTGTCCATTGTGTGGCGGGGCCTTGGAAAGAGCCCTATTTGAAGATCGTCAGCAGTGTCACCGACTAATGTTAAGGGAGAGTCCTTGTCTTTTCAAGTGGCAGTGCTGTAATGATTCTAGACGACAGACAGACTGGCGGCAGGACCCTCTGGACTACTTTATCAGTGACATTAAAAGGTCCGGCTACACTCAATGGGAAAGATCAAGGGCAAGAACAATGAGTGCCGCAATACTTAAATTGACACAACTATAAAAAGGGAGCAGAAAGCAGTGCCAAGCCTTGTAAAGGTCAAAAGGAGCAGTGGGAAGAGCTTTATTCAGGTGTTGTTATTACTGTCTATACTCTGTGTAGAAAATTTACAAACAGCATCACCTGCTGTGCATTTTTTTTTTCTCTGACACCTAACAATGTATGATGCCTGGTTGAGTACAAAACAGCCTGCATCCTGATTAATTCCTCAGAGGTTTGATTTCAGTCGCCGTTTGATGGTGTCTCAGTGCTATGTTAAGCAGCGAGGGGTTATGTAGTCACTGCGGGCCTATTAAGACCACAGAAAATTAGCAGCGTTTCAATTATCAGCCCCCCAAGGAGAGAAAAAGTGTGGCTAAAGCTTGAATTAGATCAGGACATTCTTCAGAATGAACACAGTTGGGATCGTAGTACTTAAAATGTCCATATATAGCCCTAATTACCCACCTCAAAGCAGTTTTAGATCAGGATTCTCATATGAACACCTAGTATGTCATACTGTTATGGCACCAATTAGACTGTTTAGAATTTTCCTTACACTTCACACATTTCTTATACGAAGTGAAAGGTCAGTCTGGAAACAGTGTGACAGTATAGATTTTGCGGTCAACAAAAAATGATGTTGTTTCTCTGTTAAGCGGTTGTTGACTTTAGATTATTACATTAGCCATGGATGGTAGGTTAGTCTAAATTAAGATAAATACTTCTTTAAAAAGTACTACTGGGAGAACACAGCTCCCATAACACGTGGAAAGTAATAGAATTTACAGTGACCTTTTATTACTAATTTATTGACCCACAGGAAACAACAGAACAATAATTGTAGTAGCTATTAAAACACAGTCAACCACACAAACACAGTGTAAAGACGTTCTACTGTGCCAAGTAAAGAAACATAGTGTGCTAAAATAAAAAATAGTAATGGTCTTAATATTGCTGGTTTGCTAAGTGTGTGAAACTGCTGTAATTACTATTTAATTTCTTGTAACCATCATCATCCTAAAAGTGTATGGTTTGATCACTGTATTGGCATGAGTGTAAAATGCCCAGTCTTTAGATAGATATGTTTTTGTAGGAACTATACACATGACTGGCTTGTGGATTTGTCCTTGCTTTTTTTCACCTGCAGAATAGATTATCGTAAAACCCATTTCATTGGTCGTCCTGTATAAAAGCCATCCAACAGCTTCCGCTCATTCAAAAACACAGCTGCCAGTATTCTGAGTAGGACCAAAAAAGTGTGACCACCGTCACCCCAATTCTCAAACAACCCCGCTTTCTATCTGTTCATTACAGGGATTGACTTTAAAGTTTTTCTCCCGGTCTACAAAGCAGCGAATAGTCTGGCTCTGGATTACATATCTGACATGCTATCATTTTATCTACCCAGCAGATCTCTCAGGTCACAGGACAGACATTTCCTCACAATTCCAAGAGTGTATACAAAAGCTGCCAAAAGAGCTCCCAGTGTTTATGCACCTAAAGTGTAGAACATCTTACCTGCTGAATTGAGGTTTGAAGGCTGTTTGTGAATGTTATAACCTATTCTCTATCATTGTATCTCTCTGTAGATAACTTGGAATTTCTTTTGCATATTGTGCTTTACAAATAAACTTGAACTTGCTCATATGTCAGCAAACCCTGAGTCTAGTACGCTTGTACTCTTTGTTCTTTTTATATAACAGTGGTTTTATATAAACAGGTGTCAGTACATCTGAGGGATTAATGTCAGATTTGTTGGAGGATCATCCAGGGAGGTGTCTTAGACAGCGTTTTTAGGACCAGAATGGTTCATGTGAACCTGCGGTCAGTTACTGTAATGTCTTAGCACACTGTGAGGATTTTATCTTCCTCGCTCAACAGACTTTTCTCTGGGCTCTACTAATCAATATTTTTCTAAATTAGCAATGGATCAAACGACTGCATGTGTAATGCGAAAGGGGTTACTGTGGTGACACAACCACAATGAATTGTCACACACTGTACCTTCCCAGCAACAACAGACACACACAGTTAGTGACAAGCTGGAGCCAAAGATATTTTTCCAGGAGCTGGTGGAGACCAAAGAGCCAAAAAGAGGGTGAATATTGGACGTTGGCGTCCAGAAACACGAACAATAGGAAAAAGCAGAGACACGGTATGATTTTGATAACAGTGCTTTCATCACATATTCATTAACCAAGGGCATAAGTATTTGAAGGAGCATACAACAGTCCCAGGTCATAATTGGATGTTGGGTCTTATTTTTATGCCAGGGGCAACCACTCAAAACCTTCTGCTGACTGTTCACCCTGTCTAAACCTGTTTAGTGTTTTCTGTCAGGTTAGCACAGCGGCCTCCATTTCAAGTCACATTGTGTTAAATGCATGGATGCGTGTGTGTGTGTGTGTGTGTGTGTGTGTGTGTGTGTCTTTAGCAGGACAGAGTTCAGACGAATAATGGAGTGCTGACGATCAGCAGCCTGAGTCTGGCTGACATCGCCATGTACCAGTGTGTGGCGGAGAACAAGCATGGCCGAATTTTCACCAACGCTGAGCTACGAGTCATAGGTAAGACCAAACACACAAGACTCCGAATTCATTTAGTGGAGTTGCGCTCATGTCATCTTCCTAATCACTTTTAGATGGTAGACACTTTTTTTTGGAGAGATGATTAATGTGCCAAAATAACTACGAGCACTATAATTAAAGGTGTACATTTGAGGCCATATCTCCTACGCTCACAGTCGTATTGGCAGAACATTCACTACATATGTCTGGAGATGTGTAGTAAATGTCTTTTGCCAATTGGATCAACGAAATAATTGTACAATTTTTCCCCTATCGCTCAGTTTTTTTAATCAGTGCTCTGTTACTTGTACAGGATCTTAAGGGTAAATTCATCCATTTAAATTAAAGCTGAGCACATAAAAACATTTTTTTCTGTTCTTGCTAAAAGTGCACAATAGTCTGTCTCTTATAATCAAATAACCACACGGGATGCTGGTCCGCCCTCAGGTGGGAAAGTTGAAGTGACTGGGGAAGATCAGCTGTGTGCACTGAGAATAGCAGCGAGAGGAGAGCAACACTTTGCTTGCTTGTAATAGTTGGCAGCAGAAAATCTTCAGCTGCAGTGAAGCTCCTATGTCTCATGTGAAGACAATTAAATGTCTTTTATTTAGTCTGTTTGTTGTTTTAGTTAGTTTCTAACTGTAGAGGCCATCTAATCACGGAAGGTGAACTTCATGTCACCGTTTATATAACTGACACGAGAACACGCACTGGCTAAAAGTAAAAGTTTAGTATGTTCAAGGTCCTTCAGGCTTAAAAGGCAGACAGGTAGTTGGCAACAGTAGTCAGACAAATGCAGGTATCATTAAAGACTGAGAAAATATAATTATCTGGGAGAGAAGAGTTGTGAATTGAGTTTATATGTACTTAGAGTAAAGCTTCTATGTGTCTGGTTTATTGTAGAAATCAAATGCAAACTTAATTTCGCCGCACACGTTTTCTATCCTTGTGTAAGCGCTCACAGCACTTGGCTGCATTAGTAAAATAAAGTAATTAAGTCCGTCAAAGCCACAGATGACTCTAATATAAACACATATGTCGAAACAGATCAGTAAGTGTGGTAATGAAAAGCCTGTACATAACAAACAATTCTCATCCTTCTCATCCACAACATGTCACGAGACCATATTGGCCACTACGATACTATTTCTTAGGGTTTACTGATGTGCACCTCCTAAACATGATGTCCTGTTCTTTAATAGAAGTCAGGGGACTTATCTGAGAGTCTCCCTGCCCTTTAGTGGGAACAAAAGAATCTACACTTTGTATTCTGCGCCTCTTTATTAAAGGATAATTTTGCAACAATATTTGTCTAAAAAATCCACTTTTCTTTCTTTTTTTGCAGTTACTCCAGAGAAAGAAAACATTTTCCAAACATGGTTAGCCATACCTGATAAATCTATACACACTACAGTCCGGGCAACAACAACAATTACTTTCATTATTGATTAATCTGACAATTTGTTTTGATTAATAATTTAATAGTTCACACCTTTGATAGATGTATAGTTTCTTATTGGCAGTGTAATATTTGTTAAGCTATTGTAATTTTCATGTATGATAATGTCTGTTTGTCAAACTAACACACAAACCTAGTACATTTCTGGGCCACATATGGTCAGTGTGCAGAATCGGGGACATACAGTATCTGAAACCTGTTGTGGAAACACTGTAAACAGCTGACATCATTGCGTCGTATTTACGTTCTGCCTTGTGTCAGCTTTATTTGTTTGGTTCTCTCCTGTTCTCTTTGCTCACAATATCATGTATTATATAATATTATATACAATATTAAGTACTGTGTTTTAATACAGCCAAATTCCCAATAAAGCTGGTGACCAGTCCGACTGAACAAGCTATTCTCTTCGTCTGCTCGTTTTCGATCACACGTAGAGCTGATCTTTACAATAACACCATGAATTTATAACATAGAGCTTTTTATCTGTTCGTGAATAAGTGGGATGTTGCTTCTTCTGCAACAATGAAGTTAAAAAGGCCCATCGGCTCGTGTGATGATCTGCCAGGAGGGGCTCGTCTGTCTCACTCTCGGTTTAGACATTCAGATTGGCTCATTAATTAATCGAATCCAATGCAGTTCTGGCTGACTTTACCCCCACTGGTGACTCTCTTCTATGGAGAGTAGCCAAGGTTTGTCCAAAATGTTGCTATATTTGTCGCTAGGTACTTTTGAAAAAAAGTATCTTAATCTTGCGACAGATGCACCGTTGGCATCACAGCGGGCTGTAAAACGCCCACCTAATACAAACTGTTTGTACCAATTCAGTTCGAAAGAGCAATGGACAAACTCATCAATCGACCAATGGCGTAACTCCATCAGTCAGTCATTCAGTCAGTCAGTCACGGACATTTGCAATCATATGGCCGGCCAAAAATACTTCCTTACTTAACACGGTCCCCCTACAGCCAAGAAGATCTGTTTATATTTTGTCATACCTGCTGTATTTGTTGTACTTGTTACATTTATTTAAAACATGAGGATAAACAGATTTGAATGAAACTGTAACTCCTCTAGTTCCTCCAAGAGTTCATATAAATTCCACCCATGTGTTATGAGAAGACAAGTACGACAAATATCTATTCTGCTGTTGAAGGAGACGCCGGCATTTCGCACTTAGTGTCAAGAAATAATTGTGAGGTGCTCTGTGTGTATAAATACATGCATTTCATTGTGTGTATTGCTGGGTATGCACGCACACCGGCATGCGTTGGCAGGTGCTCAGCCATGTCACTGGCGCCAGGCTGTGTGTTCACTTTGAAGAGCTTTCTGCTGAGTCGGTGCGCATACAAAACAGCTCCAGACGACGGCGCCTTAGTAATTAAGGCCTAAAGGAGCAGCAACAAAGCCTCCCTCTCGTTTTACATTCTCTCGTTTTTGCTTCAGAGCCCCACGGCTTAATTCTTAATGCATAATATCCTTCTAAGGAAAATTCATGGAATTGGAAAACCCACTTTCTTTCAAATAAAACGTCTTCTTTAAAAAGATGTACCATGTCTGTTCCCCTGCATTCATGTGAGCATGCGGGTCTGCCTGTGTGTGTGCAAACACGTGTATACGGGTGAGGAAAGAAAAGGATGAGAGAGCTGACCTACCTAATGGATGGAGTGACCTGCAAGCTTTAGGATGTTTCTCCACTGTCGTTTCCTCAATAGCTTCTACCCCTTTTGCTCCCCTCTCTCTCTCTCTCTCTCTCTCTCTCTCTCCGTCTCTCTGACAATAAATTAAACTTCCCCGTCTTTTTTTTTTTTCTGCTGCTGTCTCACTCACAGGAATACTTACATTCCTCTCTCTCCACTCTCCCCATCAGCCATCGCTCCGGACTTCTCCCAGAATTTGCTGAAGGCCCAAACTCTGGCCCGACAGGGTGGCGACATTCTGATCGAATGCAAGCCCAGGATGTCTCCCCGTGGCGTGATTTCCTGGAGGAAAGGGAAGGAAGCCCTGAGAGAGAGCCACAGGTACCGGGTTTCTTTGTGTAGAGCAGTAAGTGCATTGTGTATGGGACCACAGTTGTTCAGTTTGTCTGCTTTACCTGCAGAATAGTCTTTCATTGACTTATTTTATTTTTCCCTACTTGATATTCATGGTGACAAACTGCAAAGAACACACAGTGTGACACAATACAATCTGAACTGCATAACACGTTCTGCACTCCGCCACTTTCCCCCTGCTATCTACATTTCTTCACTGAACTCCATTTTACTTTGCTCTCCCGGCTGTGCTCAGAGCTGGTCTCTGCACTGTTTACTTAAGGTAATTGGTCGTTCCTAGACTGCGGCACTTGGATCGATGTGCTGATCCATCAGCTCATTAGCAGCATGTAAGGCCTGGAGGGTCATTAAAGCGCAAGGCAGAGGATGATCCAGAGTACCACTGAGACGCACAGGAAGCAGATGAAATACCCAGAAGGACTGATCAGTGACTAGCTGCTGAACAACATACATTCTTGTGTGATAGAAGTGGTGACACCAGGGGAACCAGCTGGACACCTTGTTTTATTAGAAATCGGGTTAAGTGCAGATCAATGCAATACGTGTGTGTGCTGCAGAGGAGAAGAAAGAAAATAAATGTTAATCAGACCAGAAAAAGAAACGCCTCTCCCCCTGAAGAAATAACGCTGGTCAAGCTAGCAGTAGGATGTACAGCATAATCAGTGGCCGGTCAGGATTTGTACCGCTTCTTCTCACGCGATAGCAAACAGGGAGATATGCAGATATGGTAGAAAGCAGCTTTAAACTACAAGCCCGTTGGTAGTGAAGTGAACACACACTTTATCTGTTTCATCTGCACAAGCAGGCAGTCACTGGAAACATATACGTTTTGGTGATAATTGCACTATTGCAGGTCTCACAACCTTGAAACGTTGATGGAGATTACATAAGGAAGAACCAAGACACCCTGATGTGCTGCTGCACTTTTAATTTTCGCTCTGAGGGGAAAATCTGTCATTATATGTGAGCTACACAAATGACTCAATAGTGCATTTCCACCGTTTGATAAGATCTTGATTTTTTTTTTTGCAGGGATGTGCCAGCAGGAAAAAGAGCACACCTGCTGGCACATGCAGTGACATAGTGGGGGTTCAGATTTCTCATTTGATATGGGATTAATTGTTCAACTGGCTCAGCAGCTTTTTCCACACCCAACCTCTAGGATATTCATCCTCACCACAGTGGGAGTGCAGCACATTTAGTCATGTCTCACCTTCCCCCTATCAGACAGTATGCTGGGGAAACTAAGGTGTTTGTTAATACAGATGATAATACCAGGCTGAGACATCACGGTTACAGGAGAGAGATGTTTTATTTGAGGGGGAGCAGCAGAACCAGCACCAAGATTATTGGTTGCAAAGGCCTGCTAAATGTTGGACTCAGCTTGCAGATTTATCATCCTCTTAAGTACTGAAAGGAAAATGCATCCATAGTGCAATGTGCAATATCAGTCGCGCCCATAAAGGCAAGATTTCCCATTTGAGATTTAACGTTACAGCCTCGCCCTGAAGTGGGTGAGCTGCATACAAGATGTTAGGCTTTGACATTATTGCAGCATCTCTCGCAAACCTATTCCCCGGGTCCTGGCTCGTTAGCATTTACTTTCCTCCATATCGAAATGGGGCGGCTACCAATGCTATTACAGCAGTGGCATATCACTAATCCATCCCACTGGCTCAACTAAAATACCCATAATTCCTTCTAATCTTCCAGGGATAATGTTTTCAAGGATCTGGAGCAGGGGAGAACAAATCAACTAAGAACACAGGCAGGATCTGATTAGTTAATGAAATCATGAAATGGTGATACCTACATCAGCTCATATCCCAGGCTTGCATAACAAGATAGCCTTATAACAGGGTTGCAGTGCACTTACAAAGGAAGCTATGAGGTTCACGATAAAGGGCTTACCCTAATTTAATTTCACAGCTGACCACTGCCAGCAACTGTGAAACGGATATAGGAAACAGCTCTTAGGAATATTACCTTTAGATTGAACCACTGTGTTTGAGACTGTTATGCTAAATGACATATATTGCTTTATCAAGTAATGTGAATTCATTTATAATCCTGCTTCTAAAACAGAAAGATCTTCCCGGATGTGTTGCCAAAACATAATGTGCATCGCTAGTGAATTAATTAAGCACGACTTGAGAAGACTGCAAGTTCCAAGTAATGTACTGACTTAATTATGCAATCCTACTTAAGTGGTTAAAATAATGTTTTTCATTTACAGTCTCTTAGTTTTTGTTACACCAGAGAGAGACACAGCAGGCTTTTAGATTACAGCCAGTAGCTCACTTTAACACCAACCAATAAGGTTGAGGTAAAGTGCCTGTTTACTATATCACACTGCTCAAGATTTTATGTGCCCCACAAATTTCCCCTATACCTTAATTGCTCCAGGGCAACATTTGAGAGGAGAGGGAAAGAAGGGAAAGAAGGGAAAGTGTTTCAGACAGATAATGCTCCTTACATCTTTATCCTGAACTGTTGCTTTGTAGCGTTGGCGAGGAGAAAGCCTGACATAGGCTACTGCACAGTTTAATGGCAAGTCTTATCCCTGTGACATCTCATATTCATAACTCTTTGTTATAGTCCATTACAAAGGAAGGCCTCAGTTCAGTTAGGAGAATATACCCCTATAACCATGGGGAATGGACTCTGTCAAGAAGGCTAATGTATTTGAATTCTTGAAGTCTTTAAGGCGATACAGGTCATTTTTGATCATTTTGGGAGGTCCTGGCTGCCTTCAAGGGATCTTTTAGAAAGGAGTGTTCAAGTCCTTCTTTGAGACACTGGCTCAACCCCATTACACCGTCATGTGCAGTTTAGAAGATAAGATGGGAGCTTCCAGTGAGGATTTGCAAGGCATGGCATTTATAAGTGGGGTAATTCATTTCAAATGTGGTTAGGAAATTGTTCTACAACC
Organism: Seriola lalandi dorsalis; assembly: GCF_002814215.2. Classification (NCBI taxonomy): domain Eukaryota; kingdom Metazoa; phylum Chordata; class Actinopteri; order Carangiformes; family Carangidae; genus Seriola; species Seriola lalandi. The sequence goes on along the minus strand of NW_019525414.1, from coordinate 2,822,691 downwards.
ATGGTTGAAAGGCAGTATCAAAAATTTGTGGGATATAATTTGATCAAATTGGCATGACCTTTCTGACTGAGGGAATGAATTGTTGATAGATTTTCCACAGGAGCTTGAATTTGGAAAAGAGGTGAAGCTGTAGCATTTTCTGCTTTGCATCCATCAGAAATGTCAATAACATATTTCTCCCACAAGCATTCAATGTTTACCCAGTGTTTAGTTTCTTTCTTTGACAAATTACTCTTCAAAGAAGAAATCCCAGCACAGGGGAATTATCATAAATATCCTCCTTTAGTCGGTTAAGCCGTGGCATCAGAATCTAAGTCTAACAACTGTTTCACTTCATGAAATATTAATCTGTGCTCATGAGGCTTAATGGTCTGTAATAACTTTGTAATAACCAGGCCAAATTAATTATTAGTTCAACCAGCAGTGGCTGTCTTGTTAACTCAAGGGAACTTATTTTTAACAGTGTGATATTTTATTGATCCCTGTAGGGATTTTATCTTCATGCGTTCCCCCTGTGGGGAGATCAGAGCTGATAGAGACGCTGATAGAGTTGCTGAGGGACATCTCAGCAGATTCTTGACTCCAGTTTTCCAACAATAGAGACAGGACGCCTGTCCTTTTGTTTCTCTAAAGTTACACAACAGATATGACAGACATTTTATCATCATGGGTTATTGATAGTAGACTAAAGGGGAAAAAATTAGATAATTCTATCAATTTAAAATTACATCTACAACTAATAAAGTGTGCAAAGAGTGAAGGTGTCTGAATAATTTCTGAAGTTATTACATTACATTGTTCATCCCTTTACTAATTAACAAGGATTAAGAAGTTCTGCCTCTAATGGAAACCTTCAGAAGATCGTCTTTCCCTTTTCTAAATCTCCTGGATTTCAGCAAGTTTTTTCACATTTGTCTCATCACAGAACGATTACAATTAAATTGTGACGACAGGTCCAATTGACACCCCAAAAAGTGGCAAAAGATGGGAGGGGGTGTCTAATTTATTCTCGTTTGATTTTTCCCATTTCATTTCCAAAATAAAATATGTTTTAGCTAATAGATAACACGACAATGTAGATTACAAACCTAATTAGGTTGAAAGCCAAATTAACAACTACCTGAGTTATAATTAATAGAATTAACACAGAAAATGAAGTTAGTCAATGTAAAATTACAACTTATTGCTGACACTGTATTGAAGCTGCATTTATTTCAGACTATTTACTTTGAGAACCAAGTTAAGTCAAAGACAGCAAATAGCATCCCCTGAAAGTGCTGGGAAACATTTTTCAGTGATGTGAAACAGCAGGAGAATCCAGGAAGTAAGCAAAAACTTCAGTCACACTGTCTTCAACGGGCTATGATAGATTACCTCCAGTAATTACTGAGATCAAAGGAGAGAGAACAAGAAAAAGATTTTGTCTGAATCAGCTGGAATGCCTTGTTAACAGGAAAGACAAAAGGATCAAACATGAACAGTAGGTATTAAAAATGAATTATTTAGTGATACATTATACCAAGCTAGTAACTGGTGATATCTGATAATGTGTTGATGAAATAAATGTTTTGTGTGCATGCTGAAAACATGAATAAATCCCTCTCAGCTTTGAGTACTCTGTGCAGCGTGTAGCCAGTTTGTCACTTAAGTAAAGGAATGCTTTTTTAGCATCATGGTAAATAGAATTAATCAAACCTTTGATGTTTTTTCGTTGTATGCCTCAATCACCTGTGACCCTGTCCTTCATTTCAATTCATCAAACAAGTTTCCCTCTCAAATGCGTTCTTTCTTTCTTTATCCTCTATCCTTGACTTTGCTCAAAATGGGGCAAAATGAAAGGAGTTATGTATATTTCCTCATAAGTTCTTTGTGCGTTTTTTTCTGTACACACAGTATTCAAGGCCTTGTTGACACTGACATGCTTTTAAGGACTCATCCCCCACAAATCTTTTCAGTGCTCCTGGAGGGGACATCAACATTTCTTTAGTTTAGTTTTTCATCTTAGAAATTTGTGCCCTCATGTTACTCTTCCAGCACTCAAGATAACAGACAAACAACTCTTCTAGAAATTAAATTTTTATGTGACTAAACTGGTGCCAGCAAATATGTCTTTTAGGAAACCTGAACCCAAGGCTGGATTATGTTCAGAGTCAACATTTTTTGTTTTTCATGTCTTTTTTCTTTTTTTTTTTTGGGTAAAATGAAGTGCTTGCATTTCTGAAGAACAGCAGAGTCACCAGGAGGTGGTTTGGGTGGATGGTGGGTGTACAAACCACACAACTATCACACTAGAGACTGGGATTTGCAGTCCCATCTGTGGTGAGGTTGAGAGAACAAACGCGCTTTGGTTAAGGTTAAGAAAAGATTATGTTTTTTTGTGTTGGAAGTCACTGTGGATTTTTTTCTGTATAAAACCAGACCACGATCTCTCCCCAAACTTTAACCAAGTGCTGTGAGCATCTAAACATTACTGATATGTTCAGTATCAACTATTTGGGACTTAAATTAGCAAAATATCTTCATTACATTAATAGAAATCATAATCCGGTCTCCATTCCGTTTCCTACAAAACATACAGTATTTACTGTTGCAGTTCTGGTTCATAGTTAAAAAGCACTAATAATATAATACTGTGATTATCTGGATTAAATATGAGCAGGTGAACAAAATGAAGAAAAACTAGGTGCGTCGTGGATGAATTTAATTGTTGCTGTGAAAAGACACAATGAAGTGAAAATGAGACTTTCCTCTCATACAGTGATCTTACACTGTTCTTATCAAGTCAGTGCTGAGAAATCAAACTGTAACTCCTCACACTGAGCTTCTCCTTCTGTCACTCTGAAGCGCAAGAAGCCAATTAAAATTCACTGAGATAAACTCCAGGCTGAAGTTAAATGCTGCGGGACACTGGACTTGCTCATTTAGAATAGATTTTCATGCGCCTTTGAATATAAAATGACCGCCACGCAGGCTTCCACAAGAGCAGGGCTGCACTGTGCTTTATTAATCTAATACTGATGCACTGTCACCTCGCTGAATATGGTGGCATACATGTATATATATACCTAAATACTGTTTTTAACCCCCCACAGAGTTACAGTGTTGGATAATGGCAGCCTTCGGATTTCCAATGTTAGTAAAATGGACGCTGGACTCTACACGTGTGTGGCCAGAAACCAGTTTGGAGTGGCGAGCAGTGCCGGAAGCCTTTTGGTTAAAGGTAAGGTGTTATTTTCTTGATTTGGCTTCAGCCCCTTGTTGAAGTACTGTAAATGGCAGCTGGATGTTTGCTTGTGTATTATTTATTTTAGCCCCATTAGCTGTTACCTTGGCAACCAGTGGTCTTCTGCTATACAGAACATAATACAGAACAACAATAATCTACATTTATTAGGATGCTATCTCTATTATACCAAGCAATACAGATGCATTAACACCAAAAATATAATATACAAAACATTAGCTTTTTGTCATTAATTTTAGGACTGGCTTTGATACAGTGGTTAATTGTTCAAACCCTTTTGTGTGATCCGTTTGAACACCATGCCCCCTGCAGGTTTTCTTATCCAGCTCTTGTAATAAACTAACACATCACTTATGGTTGACAGTATTATTGGAGGAACACAAAGCAAAGGAATTAAATTTACTAACACTGACTTCTCTGCACACTTGATGAACAAACAGTGAGGCAGAGTTGCTATTAAGATTTCTTACCTGACACATATACAGTCCAATTGGTTGAGTGGCAGTGGCTGGAGGAAGTGAGACAAGAGGCTTATTGCATTCATGCGCCTCGATGTTTAATTCATACTTTTTTTGCACAGTGGCTCATAGCCATGCTCGGTTTGTTTAAGATTTCAATCCATTTAAATCACACACTTCTGCAGTGCAATGAATTTTCTAGGTCTTTCTAAAGAGCAGCGTCAACAACAGTGCTCTATTAAAATGCCTTTTGGTGATTCCTCTTCACAAGTTTTTTGAATTGCAAATTGGCTTGTATAGAAGCCCAATTTGCTTTCTTTTTTTTTTTTATCTGCCTCAGCCTTTTTACATGTACGAACGCATCTGTTATTCACTATATACTGTACATTTATGTGTGTGTTTCGAATGTTGGTGTGTGGTGGAAGGATTTATTAAAGTACCTACTCAAGTACAAATTCAACTGCAGAAGCACAAGTACTTGGAGAAGGAGATTTTTACAAGCGTACGGTAAATTCAATAAATATTTTTTGCTGTTGATGAGGGCTACAACTAAATTAATGTTTCTATCATCAGTTGCTGTAATCTGCAGGGGTTTATAAATGGTTCCTCAGATTTCACCAGGAGTTGATGTCAGCTGCCACTTCATCCCATTATTTCAACTTTTACAATGAACCGCAGACGCACTGGGGATATTCACACATAGCAACACATTCCAGCAATTCCTATGCAAATTCAAATGGAAACATTAAAATCCAGTCTATTCTGTCGCTGGTCTGTACAATAAAATCTGCTCATTATGGTTGTTTGAAATATACTGTCATTAGGCCATCGGTTGAGAGAATGAGAATCGCCATGCGCAGCGCAGACTATGGGGAATGAGGGAGCCAATTTGTGATGTTGCCTTCTAGTGCATAACAAGAAATCAGCATCAGGCATGAACAGCTTTGCGAGCAGAAAGTCTTGCTCTTCTCGTTTTGCATCCGGTGCCAAAGTTTTCCTGAGACTCACCTGGAATGCACCGCTCTGACCGCTCAGTTCTCCTTAGAGATAAATGAGATAAACAAGCTGGCCTGTTTTGACAGAGCTGAATATAGACCTTTACTCCCCCTGACATGCTGCATCGACTTGCCTGTCCATTAGATGCTTATGACATGCATGCATAATTCACAGTGGACGGGTGTACGAGCCTCTCAGCCTGTGCACTGTACTGCTGCTGAATGAGACACCCGGCTGAGAAGGACCACAGATTATGTTGAGGCACACCACGCTGAGGATGGAACAGGATGGCTTTTTGTCTCTGCACAAACAAAGCCAAATTATCGCCTCACTTCTGACCTGCTGTAATGGCTGAGTTTTTCCTTTTGTTTGTTTCCTTTTACTTTGTCTCTGTTGTTGTTTAGTGCTGCGCAAGACCATGCTCTGATTTATGAAACTCACAGAAAGAGATGCAATATAAGCTCACTGGCGGACTGAAAAGTAATTTATTTTGTTCGGTTAACATCTGGGACGGGATTTGTTTTAGAGTGTGGCATATTTTTGCAATTATTTCTGATAACATAAAGAACATAAGGAAATGAAAGCAAGCTAGCGGAATGTGTGTATCCATCTATATTGCAGACAGTCTGGAAAAGGGTATTTCTGACTTGGTGCTCTGTGTTTCTAGAGCCGACTGTGATCACCAGTCCAGCGGGTCATCTGGACGTTACCGTAGGTGAGAGCATTGTGCTGCCCTGCCAGGTATCTCATGACCCCACGCTGGACCTCAAGTTCACCTGGTTCTTCAACGAGCAGCTCATCCACTTTGGAAGCCACGGGGCTTATTTTGAAAAAGTTGGTGGGGTAAGTGCATCCATATATTTCCATCCTCTGTGTTTCCATGTCTCCAGGGTACAACATGAAGGAAATAGGATAAGTTGCCACCTAGAAGTTGCACATGAACATCTGCAACAACTTCTTCAGATCGCCATCGTTCAAGTTTCTGTGTCGAGTTCTTTAAATGAACTTTGGACTCTTCTTTATGGCAGAGCTACAGGCATATATATTTATATATATGTTATATTTGAAGCTCCAGATACTTGTGTTGGCCAAGTAACTTTTCCTGAGGTAAAAAAAGAAGAGCGTCAGTATCTCCATGGCATCCTGTATGTTCGTGTTTGAACATGTTGACCGTGTAGTTACAACTTTATCGCTTTAAAAAGCATCTGAAGCTCGGCTTAGATAAAAGCCGTGTGAATGAGCTGTGTGAATGGTTTCACTTTTTATTATAATCAGAATCTCTTGTTCCACATGAAATTTTACACACATGCAGTAGTTTACAGTGACTCAAGGAAGTTAGGAGTTATTTGAAGTCCATAAAAATGATCATTAACACATTTACGTCTCATTTCTCTAAAGCTGAATTTCTGTTACATCTTTTAAGGAGCAATATATTGAATACTTGCTCATGATGAATCAGACAGATGAGATTTTTTTTTTTTTTTGACTGAACAACAGGGCTCTATGCTGCCTGTTCTGCTTGTTAATAACACCTCCTCCACTGACAAAAGCAGCAACTAAGAAATTCATTATGCAATGCTCAGCCGTGCGTTACATTTGATTATCTAACACCAAATATATTTTTCTTTTAATTAGGAAATGAAATTATGAGGTCTTGGCTTCTTTATCACCTCCTGTTTTTTTTCATCCAACATGATCATGAACAACAACAAGAGCTTTATAATTGCATGTAGCCCTGCGGTTCCTTTTAACACTTGACTCCATTGCACCTCACCCTCGCATGTTGTGGTGAAGACACTAGTCACATATTAATGGTGGATGATCACATTACTTAAAGGAGCTATTCACTAAGAGCTGTCTCCAGTTAACTCTATCAGATCTTTTCTGCCACTATATATATATATATAACTTCTGTAAGAGCAGGCTATGACATGCTTTTCTATACTGATAGTCTGCTGTGAACTCAAGGAGATTAAAACCTGAATGTATCGTAGAGCTTTTAGGGTAGTAAAAGCTATACGCTATAAGGGTTGTTATACCTTAAGGCTGTAATGTTACACCTGGACTAAACATAAAGCCACACGCTGCTTGAGAACTGCTTTACAGCTCAGAAATGGGAAGAATCAACAGACTTGATTTTGTGCAATTGTAAATTGAGAGCTGTGGTTATTTTCACTTTTACTATCAAAAAGATAAAACCCTGCAGCTGCATCCTTTAAGTCAGCTGGTAAAGAACATACTGTTTCCTGCAAATGTTTAACAATATGAAAACTATGAGCCTCTAGCAGTATTGACACCAACCTCACTGCTGGCTACAACCCCTTTCTCTTGTACAGCTTTAAATAGAAACATGTTCTTCACATTTTATAGGGCTAATTGTTGCTGCCAGAGCTGTAGTCACACCACTGTCATAAGATTATGGGAGTTGTGGTGTCTATGTGGGAGAGAAAAGTTTAGAGAAAAGAAATAAACTTTCCATCTTAGGTAAGACACTAAATACCTTAGGTTTAATAGTTGTATTACTTGTAATATGAAAGGGAGATGAAAAAGCTGACTGAAGGATGCAAAGCCAAACCCCAGTGAAACACAGTCAGCATTTTCAGTACTGGCTTCTCAAATATTGTAAATATCAAATACCAGAATATGTTTGTACATTTTGTAATTATCTGATATTGCAGTTACTATTTTGCTTTTTTCATGTAACTCTTCACCCAATAAATCATCACAATCATCACATCACATCGCCTTGTAGATACAGGTGTGATGTGCAATGGACAGAGAATGTCATCTACTATATGATTACTGTATTTTGTAGGACTTCTTAAACTTTAACTTAATTTAATAAGCAAGCTAGGAGGTTCCTTTTTCCTGCTGTATATAAAATTTGCAAAAGTGAGAGATCTGTGACCCATTCCATCCCTAGTTATATTATTTTAATGATGGCAGGGAGTTTCAAAGAGTGAATTACTTGAAGCAACTGAATTTTTATCCGTATAAAATGTCCCTGATTATACATCAAAGTAATTACTGAGCCTCATCCTGTTTCACAGTCCCTTATTTTCAAAGATAAGACATCAACTTAACATTAGCACTAACTTTAAAGTTAAAAGCTAATAATGCATTTGGCATTGAATGGATGTCTGCAGAGTAAATGGAATCAGAGTGAATAAAAGGGATAGAGCTGAAAGAAGCTTTTTAATTCCCCACAAAGAACCGTCTTCATAAATGATCATGAAAACCTGCACTCAGTCATTTGGCGTGGCCCTGGATTTGTCTTGTACCTTTTTCTTCCATAATGTAATAAACTGAATGCCAAAAGAAATCACTCTGACATTGCACTTTTTTCTACAGTCCTTTTAGTTGATCAAAACTAAATTTCAAGATTTTTTTTCTTTTACTAGTTTTAACTTACTCGTCTTGTTTCTTTCCTAACTTCTGCACTGACAGCGCTCAGCTGGTGACATCATGATCCGAAACATTCAACTGAGGCATGCTGGGAAATACACGTGTGCCGTTCAGACCAAGGTGGACAGTGTCTCTATTGCCACGGATGTGGTCGTCAGAGGTAAGGATGCCCAACACGCCACGTATAAAACCTCCGTCAAACAGCACACACCAGATTTAAGAGAAAAAAAATCTGATTAGTAGTAAATGATCTGCCCAGATCATTCATGGGTTCTTCTCTCACTCCACCAGGTTCGGTGCAAATCGGTTCAGTACTTTTTTGCGTAATCCAAACAAACAAAAACAAACAACCAACAAACAGACATGGGTGGAAGCATAACCTCCTTCACAGAGGTAATAAATCAAACTTCAACGACCAATTTTTTGTAGTAATATTTCTACCTCATGATCTGATATTGGAGCCTGGCACCCAATGTGACTTGTCTTTTTTTTCATAGATACTAAATTTATTGTGGACCTCCTCCCATGTGTCCTTTTTAAAAAAAAAAAGAAAAGAAAGAAATGTGCAGTATAACCCAAGGAGCTATTATGGCCAGTTTTTTTCAATAGCTTTCTTATTTTTTTTTATCATAGACATGTAAAACCAATTTTCTTTTCACCTGGGCTTTATATATGAAACCTCCAGCTTGTAATGAAAATCATGCAATATGCACTGCAGTTCTGACTTGTATTTTTGCTCTAACCCTCCCACTCTATTTCCATTATTGATTCCCACCTGGACCATTAACAGTTATAGTTAAAGCTTTTTTAGACTCAGTTTAGACTTCATGTTTTATTATTTGATTTGCTCAGTAACATGATTAAAGCATCATGTTATTGTTTTGGCTGCTTAACAGTATGTAGGATGCGTATGGATGGAAGTAGGACCCAAGTACAGATATGAAGACAGATATTTTTGCAGTATATATACTAGCTCAGCCTTTGTTAAAAGGTTATAACGACAGAGTGCATACACATCGCCACTGTTGCTACGCCTAGATGACATGCACCTGAAAAATGTAACTACCGGTATACGTCAGGGCTACGGCAGCTATGGAGATCCCAGAGAAAAGCTCAGTTATCCACTATCTTTCATCTTGTGCAGTAACACATTTAGCACAGCCATTTCTGAAACAAACTGTCTGCTAGCCAGGAATCTCACTTTCTTCCCCACTGGATGAAAGCATGTTAATGCAATGCCATAAAAGCACTATAGCTGAATGTATAGCCATAATTTGCCCATTAATATGCTATAACACAACATTAATGGAAGCATGTGAACGAAGTTACTGTGAGGTATCTAATTAAAAAGCTATGGCCTGACAATGTACACCGTATCTATGTAGTTCTATGTGGGAGGCACATGTTGTGCACCGTGATGCAGACGTGTCATTCCACCTTTGTCTTCCCACATAAAACCCCTGTATGGCAGTGGTTCACAACCTTTCTGACTCCTGACCCCTTAAAATTGAAATAAAAACCATGACCCTTAATCACAGGTTGCATACAGTGCAGTATGTTCATTGTTCATTGAGTTGTAGGGAAGAGTGATTTTTCTTTATAAAAAAGATTGTTTCATTTCAGTCATCTGAAGAAGAGGTCAGCAAGCAAAGCAAAGATTAGAGAAAAATGAATATAATTTCAGAAAATAACTTCATGTTTTTCTTCTCTCCTATTCTGTTAATCATCTCGCGACCCCGGTCATTTACCTTGCAAACACTTGACTCTGACTCCCACGTTGGGAACCATTTCTGTACAGCATGTCATGATCTGTAATAGTGAAAATACTGCTCTTTAGGAATAAAGAGAATGAGATAAGATAGACTACATTTGTTAAAACAAATCATGCTGCAGAATTTGTCTCGATTCGTCGACTTTTCTCTGCATCACCATCGATGTAACAAACATTGCGTTCGGACTGGTTGTAGATCAGTGTTGCACTCAAGCGTCAGCAGGTGTTAGCAGCTGTTGTCCACCATCTGTGCCTTGGTTCCTCTTCTCTTCATTAGTCTCTACAGTATATATCATCCCTTGTGAGTGAACTGTGACAAATTCTCCTTCCAGGTCCCCCTGGCCCCCCTGTAGACTGTCAGGTGACTGAGATGACAGAGACCACTGCCTCGCTGTCCTGGGGACTGGGCATGGATAACCACAGCCCCATCCTCAGCTACACCATCCAGGCCAGAACGCCCTTTTCTCTCGGGTGGCAAGCCGTCACCACTGGTAGGCTGGTTTCATCCGACAGTGTGGTTTAGGTTATGTGAGTGTGAAGTTCACTGAGTAGATAAAAAAAAGAGTGAGGGGGGTGTGACTGGTATCCTTTTCAAACACCACACGTAAAATGACAGTAAATAACACATCACCAGCTTGGCTTAGTTTCAGTGGCAGATCTTGCAGGGCTTTCGATGAAAGGTTATTTCTGTGATGTCTTTCAGTTCCTGAGCTGCTCGGGGGGAAGCAGCTGTCAACCACTGTCACTGACTTGAGTCCCTGGGTGGAGTATGAGTTCAGAGTCCTGGCAACCAACAACATAGGAACAGGAGAGCCCAGCAAACCCTCCAAAAAGGCCCGCACCAAAGAAATGCGTATGTATCTCTTATTTTCTTATATTTTCTCTTTTGACAACAGTGACACAAATCGCTTGCAAATTATGCACATTTTATGTAGAGAGATTCTACTTCAGGGTGGCAATTAGTTCCCTTCACATACACACATGAATATTTCTGTGCATTAACACAAAAACATAAAAAAGTATACTGTCTCACAATGGCCACCCCATTAAAACACCCTCTAACTAAATACAGAACTTAATGGTTTCATAAGGTGTGGACTTTTCATATTATATTCCATATATAGCATATATTCCAATATGCTGCACATTAAAGTATGAATTCAAGAAAGGTCTCACACTAATCATAATAACTTTTCATATTTCATTTCAAATGACAGATACATGAATAAACAAACTGCTACATACAAACACTGTGTTCATCTGTTAGTTCCCAGGGTGACCCCAGCCAGAGTGAATGGTGGTGGTGGTGGGCGTTCAGAGCTGGTCATCACATGGGAGGTAAACACGCATACATTAAATTGTTTGTGTGTGTGTGTGTGTGTGTGTGTGCGCGCGCGCGCGTGTGTGTGTGTATTTTATTTTTGTACAATATATTAAATGTACAATACCAACCTTTTTATATTGATATTGATCAAGTCAATCAAACACACCAGTAATGACATATTGACTTGGGTAAATGTTTGTACCACTTTAGTTTTACATTGACTTGGAGCTCTCGCATCACTTTTGTCATTCAGCCATTTCAATGTGAAACTGAAATATACAAAGATTAACTCTCTTACAGCTCTGTTATATTTCACCTCAGTATAAAACCACTTAACCAGACAGTGATAAATTCATGCAAGGCTTGCAAGTACAGTACCACTCTCAGCACTATTCTCCTAAGTGCCCTAATCCATGCATAGCTGCAGTACTTTTAGGTATTAATATCTTTAATATCAGTCATCTTGAGTCATCCCTCTGAGTCATCTCATACCTCCTTAGCCTGTTCCTGAGGAGCTGCAGAGCGGTCCAGGCTTTGGCTACGTGGTAGCTTTCCGCCCACTTGGGGCACAAGGCTGGATGCAGGCCGCTGTCACGTCCCCAGATGCCTCTAGATATGTCTTCAAGAATGAGAGCATCCCTCCCTTCTCCCCCTACCAAGTCAAAGTCGGGGTTTACAACAACAAGGGGGAAGGCCCTTTTAGTCCGGTTACCACCATCCACTCAGCGGAGGAAGGTGGGTACTATTACAACTAAAAGCAAAGCATGTCTTGATTTCACTCTGTGAATGTACAACAACTCTAACACTGTGTCCGCAACAATGCAGCATCAGGTTAGTCTTGGTCTGATTTCTATCATGTTTATTTTTAATCCAGTATTAATAACTGTCATAATGTCATTTTAAACACCCGCTGCCACGTACCCATCAATGAAGATCTTCTGTGTTGCATGAACTGGATCTAAAATCCTGGATTCCAGAGACTTGGAGGCCATGGAAACATATTTCCTCGATCAGCTTCTTACTAATATTGATGCAGTCGCACATGAAAACAAAACTTTCTGCCAAAGTTAAAACAGTTTTGGTTATTTCACTGGGGAGATTTCTATATATGTGTTTTTTCGTCTGCTCATCTCAGCAGTTTGCTGTTTGTTTGATCTCAGAAGGTGATGTCACACACTGCCGTGAACAAGTTGGGGTTTAGCATTATTTGAATCAAACTGTGGTGACAGCCGGTGGGTGGTCTGCTTATGTTGAGAAACGACTGTCAATTTCATTACATCAACCACATCCACTCCGTTCTGATTAAGCAGGTCAGCTGAGTTCATGAATGTTTGCAATATTACAGACAACTACTTAAGATGAACACGAGTTTTCAGGAGCTTCTTAAGTGGATAGACTAATGCCTTGCATCCACTTACAGGCAGTGGTGGCGTTAGCAGGTTTCGGTTTGTCGCTAACACAAACAACAGAAAAAAGTCTGTTAATCAGGAAAGTGAAAGGTAATTATTTTTTCTGCCCAAGGTTTGTTTATTGTAAAACACATAGCCACAGAACCTGAAAGATATTACATGTACATGAACGCTTTTTTGTCTGGCTAAGTAATTAAAATAGTTTTTGAGCTGTGAGATCATTTAGAAGTTTAAAACCCCCTCAGTTATTTAACAGAAACAATATTTCTCTACATGTGATCCATGTACACATGTTCACAGGATACCTAAAAAGAAGATGACTATGCACAGGTATCCTTTCCATCATATCCATCATTAACATCCAGTCCTCTCAATTTATGCTAATCCCTCGACAGTTACATTACTACATTGCACAGGGGATTGTTATCACGTAAACAACCAGGTAACGTTATATCTCACTTTTATTGAAATTCAACTTTTTGTTGGTGTTGGAGCGCTCACTCCTCCCTACACATGAGTGCGGATATATTTGATAGAGCTACAGTACATTCAATAAGTCATATTGTGGACGTGGGTGTACTGAATCCATGTCTTCGTACTATTATGTGTGTTTTTCAGAGCCCAGCAGAGCTCCAGGGAGGCTGAGGGCGAGGAGTGTATCAGCGTCCGAGGTAGAGGTCACCTGGAGGCCGCTGGCCTGGAGCAACAACCGCAGACGCATCCTGGGCTATGAGGTCAACACATGCCCACACAGCAGGACAGAACATAGTGGATAGTCCCAACAACCTTTTTGTATTAGTGTCTTGTACGACTATTCATTCATGAAGTGAACCGCAGTATATGAGCGTGACATACTGTATAGATATATGCAGGGTTCATGCCCACAACTGCACAGTTACAATTGGAGATATTCAGTTACAAATGAGGTGAAATCTGATCAAGAATAACCTGGGTATTTTTTTCTATGTTTTTAGTTGCAGTACTGGGGCGAGAGGGAAAAGCAGGACACAGCCAGTCTGATCAGGACAGTGGGGAATAAAACTTCAGTACTCATCAGGGATCTGGAGGGCAGCAGTACCTATTACATGTCCCTCCGGGCCTATAACAGCGCTGGAGTGGGTCCACAGAGTGTCATAGTCAATGTCACAACCAAGAAACCACGTAAGGACACACAACATATTGTGGGGACTGACTGTGTGTGTGTGTGTGTGTGTGTGTGTTTGTGCATTGTTTTCCTTCTTCTTTTTGTACCTTTGATTATGGGTTCATGGTCCATTTGGTGTATATATATATTTCACTAATAATGTTTCCCCAATTAGAGTGGAAGAACTGAATATTCACTATAAAAAGAGAAACCTTAAAGGTCCCATGTGGAGTTTTCGTCTGTGCTTTTACATTCTGTGTTTCTCACCAAAATACACTGTGTATCGCTGAGGCCTTAAAAATGTGTTAAAAGTATTTACTCTCTCATAAATCATTTACAGAGACATTTTGTTTAATATTTTATTTTAGTTTACATCAGCTAGCAGTCTTCCTTTTACCTCCTTTTCCTTCTGCGAGCACATTGCTTTGTTTCTTGGCACTGCACCAGTGTGAACAGGGTCACAATGGGTGATTTGACATACAGGCCAAGCTGGCAAATGATGAGACGTTTTCCAGCTGAGGCAGGATTCCCTAAAAACAACAGCCAACTCTCCTCTGCATCTCATTTTCACCCGTTGCTCTTCTCCTTCTTCTTTTATGGCTAAAAACTTTACCACCCTTGTGTGTGTGTGTGTGTGTGTGTATCATGCCATCGGCGTTCTCATGCACACACTCGAAGAAGAAAACGAGATGCAAACAAAACAGGGGCCACGTAATCACAACGGTCCTCCATGGAGCCGCTAGTGGGAAAAAAACTTCACAGGGAACCTGGAACTTTCAGGCAGATGTGTAGCTTCTTATGATTGTGTAGGACAATCGTTTTTACTGTCAACACAGTTCTAATGTTACACACTCATCGCGTGTGTCATCACACACAGTGTATTCTGGGAGTCACCGCTCTCAGATGATAAAGTGATGATGAGAAATCTCCTTCATGCTGAGTGTTACTGTTTATTGACTTGGAAGCTTGTTGTTTTTTTTCCCATCCTCTTCCTCTTCTTCTCCTTCACCATCCCCCTGTTGTTTCTCTCCAGCGCCTAGTCAAGCCCCGGTCAAAATAATGTGGAACACTTCCAACTCCAAGGTCATCCTGAGGTGGGACAAAGTACATGCTCTGGAGAACGAGTCAGAAGTCACAGGATATAAGGTAAAAATATTTACACTCCTCCAGTAGAGAGGGCTGAAACTGAACCGACTGCAGCTCTGATGAATGAATGGTTTTATAGATTGCAACATAACAGAGACTGACAGACTGTCACTTGGTCCATTTACTCCATATAAGCACAGTGTTTTGTTTTTTGCTGGTTTTGACTGCACTCATATTTATGAATACACTGAAGTAAGGAAGCGTCTAAACTTCACACTATTGTTAATTGCAGTTAATTTGGAAGTACACGAAGCCCTAATTCATCCTGAACTTGTTTTGGTATAATATGCCGCTGCATATTAATTACATTTTTGCTGTCCTACACAAATTGCCTCCTTTCCTTAAAATAACAAATCTTTGATAACCCCAATCCCTACATCCTTTTATATTTACACATATATTCACAATATCTACAATTTTTTTAAATTGTTGCTCACGGGGGAGTCTGAGCAGGAACTATTTATACATGTTAACAGTTGATTGATTGTCATCTTCCCACATTGTGACATTTGACTTGTCAAAGCAGCTTCATTTACACAATATATGTTTTGATAATTACTTCAGGGAGTGAATTTCAGGTTGTTATGAATCCTTCTGCAGTGACTTTTGTCTTATCCATAATAAGATAAGACAAACAAATAATATATGTACATATATTAATTTGCAGCCTCCTACATTTAGAATGTGAAAATGTGGGTCTCTGTCTTACTCACCTGCAGTTGTGCACATTGTTTTCATCTCACCAAAGGCGTCACCTTAAAGTGGGTCTTTAGCTTCCACAGCCCAGAGTCAAGCTGCAGCTGAAACATATGGACTGATGCATCTCTGCTCTAAGTGTATCCCTCCTGCACCCTCTCCTCTGGTGATCCAACACAGTCATGTGTAGATACCTACTTAGATTCATCCGTGTTGGTTTCAGAGGCAGCACATTACATCTCATGGATGTCTCTGAAAGAAACACAAGCTAGATTTACTCGTCAGCGCATCGACAAGAGCACTCTGAAACCACTCACACGATACGTCATGCTAGGAGAGGAGAGTTATGTCTTTGTGTCATGCCTCACATTATCATCATCTTTCCCTTCTCTGCTTCCTGTAGGTGATGTACAGCCAGGACAAACACAGCCGGCCCAGTGTGGTGGAGACCAACACCACCTCCTTGGAGTTGTCGCTGCCAGTCAACCAGGACTACGTCATCCAGATTAAACCCTTCAGTGAGGGCGGGGAAGGCAGCAGCAGCCGCCAGATAACCATCCCCAAGATAGCAGGTGGGACTATCCTGACACATGAAACATGAAAATGATGTCTGTCTCCATTTGTGAGACGTCACTGCAAAGACACTATGTATTCAGCTGTGTTAAAAAAAAAATATTTACCTGCAGATACCAGTACACTGTTGTGTACAGCATGTAAGGAATTATTTGGAGTCTCTGTAATCTGATTTATTCTGTTGGAGGTGATTTCCAAGATATCCCAGAGAAAGACTGTGACATTGTTGGTATTCATCAAAGACCAGTGTGCAAGTGTAAAAATATACTCCAGTACTCTAAACACAGCACATTCTGCAGCTGCTAGTATTATGGTCTTTTGAGGCTGCTGTCAGTAGATAAGTTGGTATCGCTGATATTTATGAGGTATTTTCTTACCATTAAATGTTGGCGCAAAATAGTGAGTCTTCAAATAAGCCATTTCTCTCTTTTATCTTTAGCAGTAAAACACAGTCTCTTATCCACAGACTGAGAAGTATATATCATAAAACAACAAAATGGACTCAGACATGCAAAGAATTTTGCCAGAAGCTGGATGTTAAAAGATTTTTCCTTTTAATCAAACTATGGCTGTTGCTGTGCCCCCCTCACTGGTCGAGCTCTTTGAAAGTCAGGTTGTCCTATAATTGAGTGTAGCGCACCAGTGCCATCTATTGATGTAGTGATGGACTCACATCACACAGTTCTCTGCATGAACGTGTTTCTAAAGCTATAGGTTATGTTTTGTACTGTGACGATTTATGTGAAACCATGGAGTTCATGTTTAAGACATGTTTAAAAGAACTAGGTTTTTTTTTTTCAAACATTTTTTGATCTCACCACACATTAAGAATAAGATTTGTTTATGTATTTCAGGCTCCACACCCATAGGAGCAGCCCCAGAGGCCTCTGCATATCCCTTGGTTAACCTCGCAGCCCTAATCCTCACAGCCAGGACTGTGCTATGACAAACGTGTGCAGGACCCAGGCACTACAGCTGCTTATTAAGAGGTGAAACAGCAGGTCAAAGACAAGAAGAGACTGACAGCAGCATTTCCACCTGCTCCCTACCCTACCCTACTGTGTCTTTCCTCTTCCGTCTACAAAGATCTCTTTGTGAGGAAGATTCTTTTCCTCTACCTTTCTAAAGGAGTTACTGAAAGGAAGTGGCTCTTTCAGAAGTTGTGTTTATGGAACTGAAAGGACACCGTGACTTGACTGCAGTTTCTTTGAAGATGTTTTTCTTTTTCAATGCTCCGTTCTAACCAATGGGATTCTCAAATGGATTTCACCATGGAGGCCCGATGTTGTGTGATGCACAGTAGGATGTGTATATGCTTTCTCTGTGGGACTGTGCAGGTTTTGTTAAATGGATATGTATGTACCACTGGACTTTTCTCGGATGATGGGATTGTATCTTAACTGGGGATGGAGGACAGCTAAAGCAACTCATTCTCAAACGAGTGAAGTTATATTTAAGCTTGACTTAAGACAAAAAATGGATTGAAGTCATTTTCCTCCTCTCTCTCTCTGGACTGTTTTTGAGAAACTTCCTGAACTTTCTCAAAAGAAAAACCAACTGTTACTAATCCTTACAAGAAAAAAAAAAAAAGAAAACAGGGAGCTAAGCCTCATTGCTTTATGACAAACCAGAATTTGGGACCTTTGTAACTTTGCCTGGATTTTATTCATGCTTTTACGTTATACCACGTTTCATCGAAACCTCAGAGTTGCCATGAAACTGACTGGAACCAAAGGTATTGAGCCAACAAGGTTCAGTTCCACCTGTTGTATCATTGTGAGAAAATGCAGCGCGTACACCCCCCCCCCCCAATATGGCTTCCATCGGCTTGTGTTGATTGAATCGATGTCTCCCTCATCCATGATAAGTGTGTAACAAAGGCACGCTGAGCATTGTGTGAGCCGCATTGTTGTACACTGTATGTATGAAATCCTCAGGTCCCAAATGAGCCTTAAGTCTTATGATTATTATCCATGTTTTTATTATTCAAGGAAATTTTTATTTATTTTCCTCCTCTGTTTTTATCCACATTGTGTTTTGGCTCACTCATGCTATAATTTATGAATAACTGACCTTACTGTACCCTGAGTATGTTCCAGATTTTTTCACTTTTGTTACTTTGTAGATCATATTTTTGGGCGTTTTGGGCTCAGAAACAACATGCCTTTCTCCTATGTCTTTCATGATGAGCACTGTAATACAGTACAAGTGGCAGCTTATTACTTAGTAGGGATGGTATTTTACTGTCAGCTGCTGTTTGGCATGAGATTGGTCAGTGTACGTACCTACGTTTGCTTAGGATGTCTGAATGGATCAACCTGCTTTTAATAAACATAATGCCATTTTCCTCCATTTCCTTCTTTGATGTCATAGAAGAGCAACACGTCCTTTGTTTCAAATGTTAGAGCTCCTTCGGCGTCAGGCAGTGGGAAGTAAAAAGCACTTATGGTCCACCTCAGCGGATGGAGTTTGCTCTGGAAAAAGCCAACAAGTGGACCTTGACTTTGATGATTTTTATCTTTGTCAAACTACCGTTTCTAATATCATGAATAAACCTTTACATCTTTCATCAACTTGACATCAAGGTCACGCTGAAAAAATTACCAGCCGGAGTCAGTTTATATTAATGTATCACCCTAACCCGACTCACAGTTGTAAGTCAAGGTTTGTCAGATTATATTATAGCCCTTATTTTATCTAAGTCATCATGATAATAGATAACGTAGAGTGTGAATATGCAGATAATGTCTTCATGTCTTTGTGGAAGTTAAACTGTAGTCAACTCTGCAACACAAATCGCTTTAACCAAACGTTATTTTGTGTAGCTGTGTGTGAAAAGCCTTCCAGTCCATTTCTCTGTTCAAGAACACTTGAAATTCTTTGTTAAGTTTGGAGTTTCTTGCATGAAGCCTATTCCATTCAATTAAAAGATCAGGGCTTGACTTGGCAATTTCAGAGTGTGAATTGCCAATTCAATTTAGTGAATGTTAATCTCTTTAAGCCCCTCTGCTGTAGCTTTATTTCTGTGCATAGGGTAATTGTTACACTGTGGGGCAAATCTCCGTTTTCAAATCACACGAGCCCGTTAGAGAACGAGCGGTGTTATCCCTCCATGGAAGCTCCTGATCAATATTGTGAAAACAGATACTCGTAGGTGCAATCAATATCTGCGGATCCATACCTATAAACTGAGTTTGTCACCTTCTTGAGATTTGTTTGGTGCTCTCGCAGTGATCTTTCCACCCACTGGCCTCATCAGTTTGTTCTGTACTCTATGCTGTGTCTGCATGACAGTGAGCTATAACAATCAGCAGTCATCTGTTGTGAAGAGAAGAAGCTTGAAAGGGCAGGATATCAATGCCCTACATCTGAATATCACCCCACTAAATAGATTATATAACTCCCCCTATCATAGCAATCATTTTCCTAGACATTCAAACACCAGTGAGAATGTTGTGTGTGTCAGTTTTAAAGCAGATGGGGTTTATACACGTCAGATTCTAACACTTTATCTGAGCTGTAGGATGCATTAGCAGCATATGAACAAGAAACCCTGTGTGTATTCATTGCACTCATCTTAAATAAACTAAACTAAAATAAACTATTGATATATAAACGTAAAACTTAATTTTATATTGCATTGTTTTCCATTACTGAAAGAAAACGTAGCTGTACTCCATTATCGGGCCTAGACGACAATATGCAAATTCCAGCCATAATAAGACACAGATATTCGGTAGAGATCAAACAGAGAGATTCTCCTCTCATCTTTTGCTTCTTTTTTTTTTTTTTCTCTCCTCTTTATTCTTTTCGAAGGAACGCAAATACAATGTACAGCAAAGACACAGCACCGAGCAATGGAGAGCAGCAGAGCAGAGGAGATGAAGCTGCTGTGGAGGAGGAGGAGGAGCAGGAGGAGGGCTCTGTACAGAGAGGAGTGAGCTAGGTTTAAGGGTCAGCCAGAGGTCGTCCAATCAGACTTTGGCACCAAGTGTCTCAGCTACAGCCAAGTGGCTGCCATTTATCACAGTCTGGTTATTACTTGTCAGATTTCCTTGAGCAGGGAGGTAAGTTTGACCTTCCAGGTTGATCCAAGGATGATTTGGATAATTTTGCCTCTAGTGAACGATAGTGAGAAGGATTTCAGCTGGGTAATGCTTAATGTTGTTGCAAAGCTCTCTTCTTTTAGGTAACTGGTGCCCCCTAGTGTACATGGAACCCATGGCCATTAACTACTTGACATCTTCACAATCCACCAAACGCCACCAAAAATACAGTACAAGGTATTATGCATGGCTGCATTGATTTCTTTTTTTTTCTATTATTTTTTGTCTTTTTTTTTTTTTTTTTTTTTTGCACCTTCCAGTTTGACACCCATATCCATGAGATCACCATCACTTTAAAGGATTTGGAACCAAAATATGAAACACAACAGGAGTTACACTGCACATGTGAAATATTAACTGTAAAGTTTAGTGTCTGAAAGCCAAATTTACACCTCAGTAATACTTTCATAAACCTGACATGACAGTTTTTAACATCGTCTTTTCTCAGTTGAATGATTTTGCTGCTGCATGTACTGATTTACTGAAGTACATGACTTTTGTATAAAAAAATGCCTTTTGCACAGAGGTAATATTAAAGACTCCATAGTTAAAGGAAAACTTTGCCATGTCAAGTTTATGCGTTTGACTTTCTGGCACTTGTGTAATTAAAAGTAGCTTGTTCATATAAAGTTATTTCATACAAAATCAGAGTTTGTACAATTTGACTGCTACCTTACTTGGCACATTACATGTCTATGGCATCCCTCTAACATTCATGTACCAAATCACACACAACTAAAAGTTCAAAGATGATGCCCCTACTGTTTATTTTAATTTATTTCTAACACTGCACTTAGTTTGAAAGAGTATTGGAAGGGCTCTGATGCATGACACCATTTCAGCAGAGAATCTTAAACCATGAAGAAAATTTGTTGTAGAATAACCAGCTATGAAAAACATCCGTCACCACAACTGAAAATATATAGCCTACTTTACATTCCTTCATGGGGAAATTTAGTTCAAAGCAAACTGATTGGTAAAAGTATATGAAACAGCACCGGTGGCTGGGAACGAGTTAAAAAAGGTTGTAACTGATCGAACGAACTGTCGCCACTGTGCCGTCGCTGGATGTGGCGATTAACAAACAACCGAGCGCGTTGTGTGCTTGATATTTCCCACTTTCTATGATGAATACTCTTCATTTCCTGTCAGGAAGCTTCATTTCCTTTCTTACATGTCAGAGCTCAGATCTGACTTCGGATTGAGAATACTTCGGCCTTTTACATCTTTTGTGATTTACCACTGTGTTTCCTTCATGATTCTGGATATCGCGATCCGTCCTTCTTATGAGTCCATATCCATATTACTCAATTACAATCCAATAATGCAAGAAATGATCATGCAAATATTATCTCAAATACTAGTTTTAGTGATGCAGCAGCCCGTTCTGCGACTTGAAGAAGGGTGTGAGTCTACTCTATGTACTTACTACACAAAATGGCCATAGTGGTATCTATCCTGCTGAATTCTCAAAGCACGTCTAAAGGCTGGGGAAGGAGAGAAACCGGGCTCACCCTGGAACATCAGCATGCTCAGAAACTACATTGCCACCATTTGAATAAATACAACAGGTACACTGTGTGTATTAACAGCTGCTACTGTCCAGAGACATATGCAGAAACTCTCAAAACGTCCAATCAAAGTCCAGCACGATGCAGCAGCTTGAACCTTGAGCCCTTGCACACCTCGTGGAGAAATACATTTTACAGTAAAGTCTTACAAGTGAGACAGATAAAGGGGGGTGTGGGGATCAGACTAGCTCCAACTTTATACCTTAACAAAAACTTGAACAAACACCAACAGAGGACCCTATGGGCACAGCATGAGCCTGGCTAATCAGTGCATCCTCATCAGTCAGTGTAATGGACGTGGGACGGCGCTCATTTGTTCATTTGACAGGCGACGCAGGAGGGAAAAATGAACATTGAATTTCTTCTGCTCTCACTAAACCCTGCTTCACTAGATGCTTCAACAGTACTGGAGCTACATGTAATGGATTCTTTGACTTATTAAGAAACTGTTAGCACACGCAGTAGTTTTTTTTTTTCAGCACACACAGTAGGAGTCTGATGATTTCCTATTATTAAGTACAGCATGACAGACATGTAAAAGACACTTTTCATGGCCATTTTTTTTTTCACATATTCCTAATTTTCCAAATGATACTTTCTGCTTGGGATGGGACCGATATGACACGTGACCTTAGATTATTCCACAGTGTGAATGAGTGCACAGATTATCTAAACAAGCCCCTTCTACGCTAATTCCCTTTGACCTTTGAGGAGTACTGAAGCAAGTGGTTGGAATATAGAGGCCCTGAGAGCTTTGCAGGGAATTTAGTTGGATTATCTCTTTAATTGTTCCAGACGTTTGGAATTATTTTGGTGGCATAAATGTCAAGCGATCAAAGACCATGAATAATGTTTACTTTTCTTCTTTTTTTTTTTTTGCAACATCACCGCCAAACTGCTCCACTAAAAGTGAACGATTTCAACAGTGAAATGCTTGAATAAAAACAAAACAGAAGGATTGGAAAGGAGTCCTGGTTCAGCTTTGTGTGTGTGTGTGTGTGTGTATGTGTGTGTGTGTGTGAACATGTACAAGAGCCTCCATTTGAGCACCACTGGCAGTAGTCTATCAGTAGGGATGGTGGGTGGGTATTTCAGGTCGGGCACTGACACATCTGGTCCAAAGGGGGGCACTCTCGTCTCAGCAAATCAGGACTGCAGATAAAAGAGAAGAGACAGTCGACCTTAAATCCCTGCACTTCAAAGGAGGTTGTGAGGCTAAAAACCTGGCCAGATATTATCCTCTGGAGTCAAGATGGCACCTATACCTCTGATACACCGTGTCGGTCCTCAGTGGACGATTCTGTTTCCCTGACAACGACTGCCTTGGTCACCTGCATGTCTGGATGCTGCTGCTTGGCTTCCTGTATTGCTATAGCCAGAGCCTGCAAGGAAGGAGTGAACTGTGTTTATACCTCGAGGACTTCATGCAACTTTTCTAAATACTTCTGTTGATTTCTGTGTTTTCCAGCTCCAGAATGAATTCCAGTATAAATCTGAGCTAAGATTGTTGTGCTTATACATAGACAATAAGTGATTAATCTATCAACAGAAAAAGAATCAACCCATTTCAATAATCGATATATCATTTCAAGAATTTGCAGCTTCTCTTTGTCTTATATTATTTTAAATAATTGGGCTTTGTACTGCTGGAAAACAAACAATGTTGTTGTTTATATTCTAAGAATTAATCTAAAGAAAGTAAAAACGAGATTAAAAATTAATGAAAATAATCATTAGCTGGACTACTGGAAAAGAACAATTGTTTTTTGGTTTGTTTGTTTGTTTTTGCATATTTCATTTATTGAATTAATGTAATTGCTCAGTGTCTGAGATGAGTGAAGAAGGCTAATGTTGAACTGATCTGACGTAGGCTTGTGTTTTTTAAATATATGTGCATGACATACTGAATGCAAGAGATCAAATCAAAATCGAATTAAACCTTGACTTTTTGTCATTCAATATCTCAATTTAAGGATATTAAGGTTTTACATAAAATACAGATTACACAGTAATTACTTCCAGCACCAAAATAATAACTATAGATAAGAACTACAAAGATCCAACTAATCTAAAACCCGACAGCTGCTCACTACAGTGCACATGCTTCTTTTGACTCCGCATTTCATCTGTCCACTTCAGCTCACCTGCTCCTGGTCTACATCATCGTCTCCTGTGATTATGATCCTCTTCTCGATCCTGGTCTCTGAATATCCTCCTTTCACCGTCTGCAACACACAATGTGTTCTTATACCCTGTTACCGCACACACACATTTCTGTGCACAGGCCGGAAAACAGTGTACCCAGAATAAAGAGGTTACAGTTCTTCAAACCTTTTCACTACGGTTATAACCCTGGTCTCATTTGAAATGTGATTCTTTCAAATTTTACAACCAAAACAGTCGTAATGAGGATAAAAGATTCTGAACCAAAGTTGCAGAGGAACAAACGTGGCAGAAATACATGATGTTGTAATATGTTTGACATGATTTGGGTCGAAAACATTTTGAGCCATAGCAACATGTCTGAACCAATTCTACGTCAACAGCTGTTGCAGTGAGATGAGGATCAAACAAACAATGAGTCCAGTACAGACCCAGAGGCCAAGAGTCTCACAGGTGGGACAGTGTTTTTTAAAAGGCCTGCACCTCATCATGCTGAAAAATCTGCTCTATCAGGAGTTACACACCCAAATTTAAGCTTTGTAACTTTGATTCAAGTTTCTCTACCTTGGTGACATGAGTGGTTGCCGAGGTAACGTTTTCAGTGACCAGGATGGGCGACCCTGATGTCTCTCTTCCAAGGCTGCCCATGTGCACCTGAGAAAGCAACAGTCAGCAGCAATAAGTACCAATACCGTCAACACACACATGTGCCTTCATCCTTGCAGGTAAGACAAACAGTCGTGCTTTTGTGATATTTTAGAACATCCAGTCAGGCATGTGCTCATGAATTCTGGTCATTGCAAGTAGGTTTAAACCCTGGAGAGCAGGACTGAGCGCGCTGCAGGTTGAGTTAAAATTGGAGAGGTCCTTCTGTTTGTACTCACAGGGGAAACACTCTGTCTCGTAGAGTAAGAAACTTCACTGAGGCCAGTGACACCGTGATCCTGAAACAGACAAATTCAATATACGACTTGTTTTATTCGGAACATCTGGCATTCAGCTTCATAACAGCTAGTGGGATAATAAAATGACATGATCACTGTTTTCAGCTCCAGTGTTCTTCAAATATTGTTCTTCTTACTAAATGTGTTATTAACCTGATCTGTGAACTCCACGATGGTTGTGGTGACCTCCGACCCGTTGGGCTGAGTCTCCGTCCGGACGTCTGTCTTCCTCACTGTCGGCGTGGGCATGACATCACTGGCCTCCCTGCTCAGCGGTGGGACGGCAGGGCCGCGACCCGCTTCTCTGTACGACTGCTCTCTGTCCACTGACGATGACACCGGCACTGACCTCTTTGGTTTTTTGGGAACTACAGGCTTAAGAGCAGAAACAAAAAAAAAACAAGTTTCAGTTTTAGCATGTTTTATTTTTTACTAATATTCAGTGGTAAAACAAAAAAGGCGGAGAGCTGGAAGCGCTTTGCTTGCAAAAAGGAGAATATTCACTGATGTTTCTGATAAACAAAAGAGCACAAGACAAACATAAGTGACTGTAATGTAACATGCAGATTGTGTTGCATTGTGTTTCA
Organism: Seriola lalandi dorsalis; assembly: GCF_002814215.2. NCBI lineage: Eukaryota > Metazoa > Chordata > Actinopteri > Carangiformes > Carangidae > Seriola > Seriola lalandi. Next base: position 2,797,154 of record NW_019525414.1, on the reverse strand, counting down.
AGCTCAGAGATGTTTCATCTTAGAAGTAAGGTAAAGAAGAAACTAGAAGGGAGCGCAGACCTCCTCCAAAGCCAATGTGAAACAGCACACACCGGACTTCAGAGAGCAATTCATAATAAATGATCCGGATCTGCCCCAAAATTGAATGGCTTCCTCCCTGGTCCAGGCCCCGTTCCTCCACCGTGTTCGGTGCAAATGGGTTCAGTACTTTTTGTCTAATCCTGGTGACAAATTAACAGACACGGGTGAAAACTTAACCTCTGTGGCCGAGGTAATGAAGACATGAAAAGGAATAGATGGAGGGCTCTTTCTTCATTACCCTTCAGAGCTGCTTCATCAAGATCATTAAACTCAAAACATGCCGCCTGTCTGCATGTTTCATTGTCTTTTATCCGCTCCGTTGTTAATTTCACTTCATCAGCAGCATCAGTGTTCTGCATGTTCAATGTTTATATTTTAGCTCTGGATCTTTGTGTTGTGCAGCTTTTTGTTGATTCGAACCATGAACCTTGACAGGCTGAGAAAAATCTAATTTCTGTGAAATCTGTGACAAAACACTCCAGGTGTGATTACACCTCGATTTGTTTTTCTTCATTTCAGCCACAGTGGCACGGCTCTATTTCTCTATTTTTCATTCACATTGACCAACAGCAGCACAGGCAAACTGGGGCTTGTAAATAAAACTTGCATGAACTCATCAACAGCTCGCTTTGGTAGCCTGTCATCACACTTTGCAGGAAACTTGGAAAGCACTAAGATGGTGATATGAGGGTGTCACAGGAGGGGAGGGGGGTGGGGAGGATGGAAATCCAGTGCCGCTTTGTATTGTTTTTGTCTGCTTTCTTTTTCTTTATTTGTTTGTGTTGCGTTTCTAGTTAAAGAAATGCAGAGAGGCAGGTGAATTATGATTTCTAGCCATTTTGTGTTACATTCAGATTATATTCACACCCATATTGCTTTGGTTTTTTTTTTTGGTGGCTAAAAATAGTTTTGTTCCTCTCACCTGCCTGAACAAATCAAATGAAAGGAGCAGACGCCTCTAAGAGCTGCAAACACACCTGATATGAAAAAGTTTTTGGAGTACCTGAACGTCGGGCCGTTTGACCTCTGCTCGGACTTCTTCAGCCGGGATATGTTTGGCCGGCGGGCTGCTGCTGGCTCCTCTGGACAGAGGAGCTGATACTAACGGAGGAGATGGTTCAGAAGGGCCCTGCTGCTGAAGTAAGTCAATACCCAGGCACAGACCCACATCAGGTGACAGATCCCTTTCCCCCAGCTCTGACATGCCCCTGGAGAACTCCTCCATGCCTGTCTGCAGGTCTGTGAGGACGGTGAAGTCTACTTCGGCCTCCAGGCTGGAAGTAGAGCTGACAGTGATGCTGGAGCATTTGCGCTCGATGCCCAGGTGGGTCTCCTTCAGGTACAGGATCTCGTGGTCCTGGTCATCCTCTGATACAGAGCCCAGACGCCTTTCCCATGGTTCCCTCTGCAGAACAGACCAACATGCATTAATATGGAGAACTTTAACAACCTCTCAGAATGTCATACTACAGGGACATTTACTTATGTAATCAAAGGATGTAATCCAAGGAGTTTTATTAGTTTTGTTTAGCGATGAATTTACACACTACACTTTTAAAGTAACCAAACAACAGAGGCCATCTACACATTTTGCATATAAAAACAAACACGCAAATAAAGAAGAATGCTCATTTACCCCTTTTTCAAAATAGTGGCTAAAACAAAAAAGAAAATGGGAAAAAACAAACAAGAGACTGGTGGAGCGGAGGGATGACTCACTGATGCTTCGCTGAGAGCCTCCTCATGAATAGCAGGTGTGGGAGGTGTCTCCTATAGAAGAGAAACAAACAACAAGAAATGGTTCATATAAAACTAATAAAGCATGTATCAGTTCATAGAAATGACAGCCACAGACCATAATACCTATCTATACTATAACTAAGGTGTGTAGCTGCATCAAAAAAAGGAGCAGAAACAGAGAGTTAGGAGGTTAGCATTGTAATAGCATTGTTATATTTAGAGAAACCACACTTGCCATGTACTCTTCTCATTTTCCGAGCTACTGGCTTTCACCGCCTTTCTATTTGTGAAACATTAACACTTCATTCATCTGTCAACTTCAGGGCTTATGTTAAACTTGCACAATAAACACACATGAGAATTCCCAGAGAGACTCTAAAGCTTAGGGCTACTGTCAGAAGCATGCACATAGGGTGTATTTCACAGGCTGACGTCATTAAAAAATGACTGCAAGTGCAATGGTAATGCCATGCACTGAAAGGTTAGGTTCTTCCAAATCCCTTTCAGGAAAAAGGTATTCATATTCGTAAATGTGGCATATGAATGCCTGAGCCCTGAAGAGGTTTGGCAGCTCTGCAGCCTGTGATTACATCTAATCGCCTTTTTCATTTTCTGCTATTGCTACAGAGTTGCCAAGGCAGAACATTTGGTTCAAATGCCCTTCTCTGCCATTTTCTAGAGAAGGATTTAAATTAAAACAGAAAGATGGTGGAAAGGTCTTGCGCTCCTTGCAACAGCAGCCACCTTTGTTCTGTGAGGATGTTGGAAGGAGAGACCAGGTGTTAACGTGACAAGTTAAGGTGGGATAAAAGGGGGAGGGGGGACACCTGAAGCTTAAGCAATGGGAGTTTTTGCTTAAAGGCCCGCAGGGTTCTGAAATGGCCAAGCAGATGTCAAGCTTTGCGGAGGGGAACAAGGGAAAGCAAAGAGCTCCCTGGACCATGGACGTGAACTGAGTCGGTCAATGATGCGATGCGAAGGAACGTGGACTTTTGCTTTCTCATACACAGCCACATGAGTTCTGAAGTATGTGGGTGATTTTTTTTTTTTTTTGGTTTTTGTTTTGGTTTTTGTTTTTCAGATGGTTAAAAAACAAGATTTGCACGACATCGCTTGAAGCTCATGCAATGCTTTACTTTCCCCATGTTTGACAAACAGGTTAGGGGGCAGGAGGTTTACCGCTTGCTTCCTCTTGGCTGTTTCCTGACTGGGCGTCCTGTAGTGGATGTGGCTGTTGTCCATGTTGCTCTGTCTGTCTCGCGACCACTGCGTTTTCAGAGGAAGACTTCGGGGGGGGGCTGTTTGAAATCGATAGCTAGAAAAGACATTCTCTTTAAACTCTGAGCTGTACTGAGAATGATCTTCATGTAGCACGCCTCCTCCTCTCGTCCACTGACTTTGCCCTGTTGCATCTCTGCAGTCTCTGAGCTCCTGTTGTCCAGACCACTCACTCTTTATCTGGTGATGTAGTTGAGCTTGTTGCTGATACGTGGCAGATTGCAGTTCAGTATTATCATCTGGTCTCCTTCCTGCCTCACAGGATCCGTCTTTTGGCCGGCTTTGAGTTTGAGGGTTTACGTCACCTTTGCTGTCTTTATTCAAAGACTTCTTTGATCGCTGCGGCTTGAGAGGGACTATTTTGGTGCCTTCTGAGTTCCCAATTTTGTTGCAGTCTTTCGCTCCCATGGGGCTTGGGTCTTTCATCTTCCAAGTCTCACAATGCCTAGCATCATTCTCAGCTCTGGCTCCGTTGCCCTTTGGGAGAGAATCCACGGCCACCGGACTCTCAAAGTTCCTTGGTCTCTCTCGGCGAATGTTGTGCTCATACTGACAATGCCTCACATCAAAGTTGTTCACTGCGCTCCTCTGTTTGTCCGGTGGAGATCCATATCCATTTTCTTGAATGGCATTCCTTTCTAATAGAGAATCATGATGCCTGTTAGATGCTAAGGTATCATCCACGGGGATCACATCTGTCAGCCCTGTTGCTGTAAAGTCTGTTTCCTGTTTCAGAGACGTTCCGGGTCTAGCTCTCAGAGGGTCCCAGGGTGTTTGACAATTTTTTATATTCGCTTCAGTCCACGATGTCACCGCAAACGCGTTTATACCCATAGAGGAAGTCTTACTCTTTTCCACTTTAGAGTAAGTATCCAGCGCTCCTTCATACGCATCCTGCTTGTCAATCAATTTGCCATCACCGGTCGCCTATGTTGACATAGAGTAGACAGTTTCATTAGCCTAGCTAGATACACTGCTCTACCATTTGTGAAATCATAGTGACCCCACATAACTTCTGTAAATGAGTGCTTTTCTTCTAAGTTTCTGTGTTTTGGCTCAGTGGGATCAGAGAATGTTAAAAGGTAAACAGGTTGGGAAAAGGCTGATCAATACAACTCAATACAAAATTTAAGTACATTAAGTACAATGACTTGGGAACAGGAAGTTGTTCTTACTGATTTCCGTTCAGGGGTTCCTCCGGGGGGAGTAGCTGAGGAGAGGCGTTTCTCTCTCTGGGCCATCTTGCTGTTCGGCTGCCTCAAAGCCCTCTTCAGCTCATTGATGCTGGCCTGGTGCTTTTGTAGAACATCCTCTGGCTTGTCCAAGAACTGCTGCTCACAAAGTGAAGGGCACATCAGGGAGACGAATTAACATGGTAAAAATCCTAGCTCCAAGTCTATTAGATGCTGACAGTCATTTCTGCAACTGAAGGAAAAAAAAAAAAATGAATAGAGAGATTTTAAAATCTATACTCTAAATCTGCTCTGATTAGGACGTGGTCCAGGATTGGCTGTTTTCTGTTTTGTAACTGTGCTGTGCCTCAGACAATAGAGGTGTTAATGATGAATAGAAACAGATACAGACCTCATTATAGCTCACTCAGATCAAGTCTCATCAACATTTTTCTTTTATCTTGCATTTTAATCGAAAGGAGAAGTTTAAAAATATCATAATGCTTCCAAAGATACACCTTAAACATTATCATGAATGACCATTTGCACTCTGCCTTAGTGAGCACCACACAAAACCCAAACTGATTTAGGTTCGTGTTCATTCACTTATCAAGACAGATAACAAATGTTTTTAACCAATAATAATGCTCAGAAAACACAAGAGCGACATGCACAGATATGATTCTACAGATTACACAGACAGGGATGCACCAAACAATTATGTGTGCCGTGGAAAAAAAATAATCTGAATGTTTTAACATGAACGTCGCTGTTTGCTGTTGACTATGCTCTAAAAGTATTTGACAGGTACAGGTATGGGTATGAGACAACACAGCACACCTGGTGGAGGTCACACACAGCAAGAGCCAAAAAGAGAGGACAAGCAGTACCTCCTGTTTGGGCCGAGGGATGGCCAGATCCTTGTCCAACAGATGAGGGAGCCCAAGGTGGGGCAAGTGAGATGAAGTGCAGGGTTTTTGAGCAAAGCAGGAGGTTGAAGGATTGGGAAGGGGAGGGGAGGGAGGGAGGG
>NW_019525414.1:2650572-2791833 GCF_002814215.2 Seriola lalandi dorsalis | reverse complement strand
AGGGGGGGGAAGGGGGGGGTTTGGAGAACAGATGCGTGCAGAGACAAAGAGGTAAAGTGCTGCAGGTGAGTCAAAAAGGCAGGCGGCCAGACAGACAGAGAAACAGAAACAGCTGACACCATTGGGGCTTTGGACTATAAGACTATTAACCCATTTAATGTTCTGCCAAGAAGACAGAGACAATCAATCTCAGTGTGGGCCAACTGATAATTAATGCAGTCACGTATCGATTGAATTTAAGTGCTTGGGCAGGGAGATTATTCCCATACTTCTTCATCCAGAGATTTGGTGAGAGGACATTACGAAACCACAAATGAACAGGCCCTTTGGTGACTACTGCAACGCCAATATTTCCTACAGTACTTAATAATACACACATCTGCACAGGAACAAAATAATACTGACTAGATACATCGGAATAATCTTTAGTAAATAAATAAAAACAGTGCAAATGTGCGTATCTTTACAACAAAAGAATCATTTAAGAAGAATTATTAATTAAATCAAATAATGATTATCTCAGCAGGAGTACAAACAGATTTTTTAACAACACTGATTCACTGAATCCATCCCAGCGCTTAAGTGCCATCTGCTCATTCTGCTAATAACACACAGGGACACTGTTAAAGATGTGCGCTCGTGAACATGTTTTGACAATTGAAAAACAAGAGGCCTTTTCCACTAGAGTTAAATTGTTTAAGTCACTCTGAATAAGAGCTAAATGCCTATGAAGAAAATGTAATCTGAATTTCCACTGAAACCATTTCCCAGTGGACAGACAGGAAAAAAGAAAAGGAAGAGCCTGAATAAATGTATATTTAAACATTTTGTCTCCATTCATCTGAAGATCAATTCATGCGGTTTCCATGGATTATACTCAGTGGAATCCTGGAAATCATGACATGAGGAGAAGTAACATTCCCTCCAGAGACAAACAATCAAAAGAAATGGACAGGTCGTGCTTAACAAACACAGAGTACGGGTGCATGACCTACAACAACCAAAACCACACAGACAAAAAAAACTAAGGACCAAGGCCAAAATACCTCTGGCTTTGAGTCTACAGGCGAGCCTGCCTCCTCACTCTGCAGGAGAGGATGAAGTGGAGGACAGGAGGGTCAGAGGAAGAGAGCAGAGGTTAGCAAAGAGAGTTAATATTACAGCAGCAAGAAGAGAAGACCTGTTAGAGGCAGGAAGCTGGCTTAAAAAAGTAACGTCTGCAGCAAAGAGGTCAAAATAGATTTTGGGAGTCGATTTAAGAAACAGAGAGAACTCATACTGAGAAGTCTTATAAGTCTGGAGAGCAGAAAACGGGAAATTAGGCCAAGGAGAGAAGAATCAGGATGTTGATTACATTTTTAAATGAAAGGGAATGTGGAAGAGAAAGATGAGGGATGTTAGTCAAAAGTTCATGAGCGATTTTCTGACTCAGGACACAGCAAGCGCTATGTGCTTTTTCAGATGAGCCAAAGGAAGGTCAAGCTTTTGCATGTTCCTCTGTACTGTCCTCAAAACTCTGATTTAGTTTTTCATGCTTGCAATACTCCATACGTTGATTTCATTTACATTGTTGTCTGATAAAGCTGTAGCTCCGTAAAACCTCTCCTCTTCTAAATGACGGCATTGCCATTCGTTCATATTGTTTACAATAAAATGTACAACAGCTATAACACCAAGGCAACAAGAGCTGCGATTGAAATCAGGTTTCTGTGTCTATGAACAGCGTTGTTTTCTTCTCATCTCATACCTTGAGCTCATAATTCTTGGTGGGTGTGGAGAAGTGGTCGCCCCGCGTCTGCCTCTGATCTTGGCCTTCATACTGCTCCAGCTCCTGATCTGTGTACTGGTCCTGGTCTTGGTCGTGATAGTGGTAATGATCATGTTCCAGATCCAGGCTGCCCTCTTGGTCCAGGTCTTCTCTGGACATGAACTGTGTGCGTTCACTGGAGCTTCGCTGGGACAGCTGGTCCATGCTATCACCCAGAGCTGAGGCTGGTGAAGTGATAAGAGGAGGGTAACAATCAACCACATGGACTTTTACATGACATGATGGTTTTATAATGAGGCGAGTTAAAAACTGCCTTCATTTTGGAGATTTGGCAGGCACTCTCCTCACGCTGAGGGCCATCATACAAATACATGCGTGTAAAATAAATCAATAAGTCCTGTTAATGAAATATTTACACTGTGTGAGAGTGGAAGTGTTTTTCATGTGTGTATTGCTATCCATCCATCGATCCATTTTCTAAAGCTGAGGGTTACTGCCTCACAGGAAGCAAGAGTGAACTTCAGGGTAGACATAGTCAGGGTACTCACCTCCATCAATGCTTCGAGGCAGCAGGTATCTCTTGCTAACGGAGCGATCGAACTGTGGGGCAGGCCTGTCAATCAGAGCGCTGGCCTGTCTGGTCTGGGCCTGGGTTCGCCCGCTGTAGCGGAACTTGGAGCCAATCACCAGGAAGCCCTTGGGAGGCGGCTCTGGAGAAACCAACCTGCAGGAAGGTTCAGTTTTGTGTGTCCACCATAAAATACTCAGACTCTGCGCCTTGTTATCTTTTACTTAATTACACAATTTAGAATTTGATCAAGAAGAAAAAAGAAAGTGGTATCGTTTATTTTCCTGGTCCCTCATTTCCTAATAACTTAAGAACTACATTAAGTGACTCAGCACCAACTATAGGGAAAATAGAGACAATTGTCTAATAGAGCTATTTCAGTTTAGTTAGCTGTGTTGACTTTAAAAGCAGGTGCTGATTTCCAAAGGAAGATCAGCTAAAACTATTTCAGTTGGATATTTAGGGCAATACGCTTATTTGCTTTCTTGCAGAGTTAATTAAAAAAGCACTCTAACCACAAGGAGTGGAAACAGGGGGGAGACAGCTAGCCTGGCTCTGCCCAAGTTAACAACCCCCATCCCCCAGCCAGCTTCTCTAAAACTTCCTCAAGTCGTGAGACTGTGCCAGGTAGTCAGCGGAGACCACAGGAAGTTGCTGTGCTAAGCCAAGAAATAGTCTGGCTTCCCTAAAACCACAACATGTCATTTTTACACTTTGATTTTTGTACAGACAGATGAGATACGAGGTTGTATGCAGATTTTGTTACCTTCGGACAGACCAAGTTCTTCCCATTTCAGTTGAATGACAAAACTGAGAGAGGCCCATTCAAACCCAAGGAAATAATCATTTATTTTTGGACTTATGTCTACATAGATGTTGATTTGTATGTTTGCCCTTAGACAAATTTCACAAGACTCTCCAATGAATTGGAATTATTGAATTCATTAATTAGTACCAACTGATCACTGTCTGCATTTTCCATATACAGTAATTAGTAACAAATGACCTAGTCCTCCTCAGCAACCTTACTGTAAATGTAGAGCTACATATCAGTTCCTATCAAGGAAATTCTACAGAGCGATGTGACCTGTAAAAACAGTGTTACCATGAAAAGCTAAAGAATCAACACATCTGTATAATGAGTTTCACATGAAGGATAGCCCTCCTGTGCTAACAGTTCATGCAGGGTTCAAAAGCTACAGTGCTGAAAAGGTGAGTCTCTCTGTGCATCTGTGAATATCAAGTCCTACCTGAAGAAGGTGTGGTGCTCAATGCAGACCTTCCACAATCGCTTTGAGGCCCGATGGTTGGGCAGCTTGAAGCCTATGGTGCTCTCAAACTGTTCATACTGAGAGGTGAGGGGAAGGAGTGGAGGTGGTGGAGGATGGGGGAGGAGGAGGAGGAGGAGAAGGAAGGGAGGTGAAGAAGAAGAGGAGAGTGAAGGGAGTGAGTGGTGGGGAAAGACGGAAGGGTGGTGGCAGGGTGAATTGTGTTTACTCTGCAGTAATGGAAAAATCAATGTTGTTTTTCTGTTTACTTGTACTAGAAATATATTCTCACATCTGCCATGTCAGGTAAATTTTCCATCTCTAACCAACCTACAAATTAGCCATTCTTGCACTCGCTCCATCAGATGTTCAGTGGAGTGAACAGAAAGAATACGCTTACAGATCAATAGGTTATTAGCAATATAACAGGTCTTTAAACATTAGGAGGAGTCTTTACAGGAAGAAGCCAACTTTTGTTCCACACAAAGATTCTGTTTAGAGTAAAAGGGCTTTAAACACCAACGACTACCCTCCAGGCAAATTTGAAGTGACAGCTGATTTAAGAGGATAGATCCGCAGAACAAAGCCCATGCACAGAATGGCCTTGGTTTTCACTATGAAGATGTCAATGGCAGTTTAACAGTGGATATAAAGCGCACTCCACATACCCTGAAGGCCAAAGAATGAAGGGAAAAAAAACAGTAAATCATAATAATTTTAGGGAGTTGAAAACCAGAGCGCGCATAATGTGGCTCAAACACTTGCAAGTAAAATCCTTGATGAAAGTGCAAATCCTCACGACTGGCTAATCAGGCTTTAAAGTCACTATAAAGACTGGGAGAAGGAGGAAAAGAATAAAAACATGACCTATCAGCCTAATATTTAAGAACAGTATCTCTGAGGGCTATAAATACTGTCTGAAAAAATACTCCTCGTCAGTTGTCACATGGTTTGCAGCAGATAAATCTCAGAAATAACTCTTTTATCAAACCATGAAATGACTATTTATGCTGCTTGGGAAAAGTCAGGAGAGACAATGATGTAATTTTAACAACTGTGAAACCATGAAATAGAAATATGGGGTTGGCTCTTTACCAAATGATGATTCCAGTTGCCTCGGCTTTGAGGCAGAGTGACTGTCATGAGCTGTTCTAGTGGGGGTGTGCAAGCAGTAATTGTGCAGTGAACTCCTGCTAAGTCAAGCAAGATGCAAAAGGCAAGACCATTATAATTTGTATTTACCTCTCCGGGGCGGATCTTGATGTAGAAGTTGCTTCTTTTGTAGGAGATCTTGAGGATTTTTGGCCAGGCAAACCGGTTTATCCTGAGGCGGTCTCGGTAGATGAGCAGGCCATTGGCGCTCACTCCGAGCATTATGTCAATTCCTTCTGAATCCTGGTGAACACAGGCATAGAGCATCAAAAAACCTCATACGAAAGTGCATAGACAGTTGAAAAGTCTGGGTGTACTATCTCTGTACCTTAGCGTGATGCAGGTCCACCCCGTACATCGACAGCTTCTTGGCATTTTCTAGAAAGTTCACCTCTGCATCCGCCGGAGTCATTCCCCTACGACACAAATGCCACACACGATTCATCACTTCTTTCATATTCATCCCACAAATCAAGAAGCCCAGCATCTTCCATTATCCTTGTGCTATTCAATTAAATTAACACAGCCATATTTCCTCTGACCTGTAGTTACGGTGAAGCTCCATCACTCTCTCCTCCAGTTCACGTGTCTGATTGGGGGCAAAGCGGAAGTCGTTAACATAGTCGGGGCCATGTTCCTCCGGCTCATAGTCTCCCAGTTCAGCCTGGACAGTGTAGGAGCCCAAAAGAGCGTGGGTGACGAACGAGCAGGGCAGACGACCGGACAGGATGTCGTCCCTCAACTGCAGGCACAGGTAGTACCTGAAGAAACACAGAAATGCTGCTAATATTTGTCTTCAAGAGTTATGTGTCTATTTTATCAGGAAACACCTGGAAGAAACACTGGAAATGTTCTCAGTCTCAGTCCTTCAGGTTTTTAGCAATGCTAGCAGCGTTGATCTTTCCAGGTGTCTGTGAGCCGCTTCACTAACCTGAAGTATCTCAACTATAGGATAGATTGCTATGAAATTTTGTACAGACATTCATGGTGCTCAGAGGATGAATCTTAATCACTTTGGTGATCCCCTGACTTTAATGTATCATCGTCATATCAACATTTAACTTTTTTCCAACACTTTGTTGTACAATTAAATTCCAGAAAGCATCAATGGTACTTTGTGGTTAGTGCTAATTAGCCAGTGCTAAGATGGAGAATTTTGTAAACATTGAACGTGCTAAAGTTAAGCATTGTCATTATGAGGATGTTAGCATACTGACATCGGCATTTATCTGTGCTGTGTCTGAGTGCAGTCTCACAGAGATACCAGCATAGCTGTAAACCGGTGCTCTTCTTCATATGAACATTTTTAAAAGATAGATTTCTTCTTACATTTAGTTTCACTCCAGCAAAACAAAATATTGTCACAGTATACAGCTGGCTATAATAATTATCCTCAAGCTTCTATACACTAATTGAGTAGGGTTTCTATGCATTAATCAGCTAACAATGACGGATGGAGGACACAGCTCCCGACATGAAATCTTTGCCTATCTACAGTTAAGTTAAGTTCCCAGTTATTTATGATAATCCACAAATCTCAAATCTCAACAGTTAGCTCTCAGCTCTCTCCAGCAGGAAATTCAAGTCAAGTCAAGTCAGTTTTTATTTGTATAGCGCCAATTCACAACATAAGTTATCAAAATGGGTCCTAAGGAAAACTTCAAAATGGTAATAGTGCCAACAGTTTTCATTTAGGCTACACTTAGAAAGTTCTAATAACAGCTCTGAGAATTATCAAGAGTAACTCAGAGACCGGTTTGGGAACGTTTTACATAAAGTTTAAGCACCGCAACCCCCAAACTCCACTGAAATACTTGTATCTCACTTGGCACATTCATGTTCAAGTGCAGTATCTCTATAGCTTAATACCACAAAACACCTCAGTAACTGCAGCAGTTACTTAAATGTGATATATGACATTTGCAGTGTACATTTGTAGTTTGCTCTGATGTAGTGTTGATTATGATGCTGCATCTCGAGCAGAGCCTAAAAATATACCATATCCTTCTATGTCTGTGTGGAGAACATAAAGTACATACATAGACACTCACGCTAGAGTGCTTTGTGATCACTATCATTTAATTTGTTGTCCTTGTCTGTTTTCACAGTTTCATAGTTTCCCCGAAGACTACTAAAGTCAACTCCTTGTCTTCAACCTTCACTTGAAGTGTGTTCAGTTTGCCTGGGTACTGGTCTTAGCAATTATGTTCTTTTGTAAATCCTGCCAAAACAAAAATGTCCTCTGAAGAACTCAGTATATTAGCTTTAGGCAACTAAAACAAATCAGCGTTCTTTAACTGTGAGTTCAAAAGTCCCTGTTGTTGCGTTCACACATACCTGGTGATGTCTTCAATGAGCACAGATGGGTCTGGGGGGTAGAACTTGACAGAAAATCCCAAAATCCAGGAACCAACTGTGAACAAACCACCAGCAAGGTTTTGTGGAGGAAAATACTGTGGACTGCGTGAGTGTATGTGCATGTGTGTGTGTGTGTGTGTGTGTGTGTGTGTGTGTGTGTGTGTGTGTGTGTGTGTGTGTGTGAATGTGTGTGCCTGTGTGTGTGTCTGCTTCACTTACCCCGAATTTGCTTCTTAATCTCTTTGGAGGGATCCAACCAATTCTGATAAAGAAAGAAAGACACAAACCTTTGGAGAAATTCAACCTCAGCAAAATCATCCATTTTTAAGAGCCCCTTTTAAGTACTGTACCTCGCTGGCTGCAAATATATTCATACTACAAGAAAATGGATAAAAGCTTCTTCAAACACTGAAAGCATCAATATTGGGCATATAAATGCCAGATGGATCCAACTCCGTCCACCTAATGTCACTAAAGCTTTCATGGTGCACTGTAGACCCTGTGTACCATTTTTAAAAGGCCATACTGTCTAATCACATTTTAGAAGGTTAAAGGCCATGTATGCCAGTCTCAAGCTCTAAGTGGTTGAGCACAGTTTGAAGGGCAACCAGGGACTCAATGCTTTATAACAGCAGGAAAAACTGCAGGCTGATATTTGCTCTGAAATCGCTGACATAATCCAACCAAAACAATACCAAAATAATCTATTAATTAGCAGCTATAAATAAAAACTGTAAGTTGTTTTGAGGGTAATAAGGGTAAAGGTTAAGGGAAAAACATAAAATCTAGTGTAACTAACACCCAGGATAGTTTCTGACTGGGTGTCCTATGTTAGCTTTAATTGCAGAGTTATATTAGTCAGTCACAGATTTCAAAATGAATAAAAGTAAATGTAAGCTATCTTAATATATGTGTGATTGTGTTTCTGACCTTGGAGTTGTCCGTGTCCTGGAAAGTCAAGCCAAAGTAGTCCCTTTCCAGCAGGTTCAGATGGCCACACACCATGTCCAGCAGGGTCTGGCCCTTGGCAAATTTCTGTTTCTCACACGCACACACACACACACACACACACACACACACACACACAGTATGTAATATGTAGCATAAGAACACTCAGCAAGTGGGCAGGTGACATAGTGCAGGTTCAGGTTGTAATAGGTATTGTAAAAGAAGAAAGAAGAGGACAGATGCGAGTGCAATAATGCACATTTACAAAGATGTGTGTGACTGTGGGGCATCTGCTAGCCTAATGCTTAAAACCCATACCATATAACTGCAACACACCTGGTTTGATTCCAGCCAGGAACCTTGGTTGCATGTCATACACTTCTTCCTGTCTGCATCTATACGATCAGCTGGCATGAACACAAAATGCAAAAAATAATCTTGAAAAAAAAAAAAAAGATTTGTGAAACTGAAAAGATATTGCATTTATTATATAATTAAGTGGTTGGTTATCTAGTAAAAATAATTGCTTTATTATTGGACAATAAAATCTTTTCTTTATCCATATTTCTCAACACAAAGGAGACAAAAATATCAGTGACACACAAAAATCCAGCCCAACTGCGGTCTGAGAGATGCTTCCAGCCTGCCCTCGCCCCTGTTGAGTAGGAGGAGCTACACTCTGTATGCCTATATAAGGGGAGGAATTGCATTTCACATCAGTGGCGTTTTTCAGCAGACCACACCTATTTTCTACCCTGCCCTTCAGGGCTGAAAACAGGCCTCTGTGGGTTGCACAGACGGCCTTGGCAAAATGCTGTTTCCACACACACAAACATGCTCAGACACACAGGCACACACACGGCAGCTTCATCTCCAAGGGAAACCTGGCCCCTATAGCGACAAAGCAACCAAGCAACTGTTACCATGGAAACAGAAGTAATAGGTCCCTTCTGTGTGTGCGTGTGCCATCTCACTTCTTTATCACTGGTTTCTACAAGGCCATCACACAGCTTTGTTCAGCCCTTGTAATAAAAGCTGGCAGTACAGTCAGCATATCTTTAAAAAATTTAAGAAGGGCTGATTAATTAACCATTATAAAGTCATCCGTCTCTCAATCAAATAAATAATAATTTATACCCTGCTGTACTGAGGCTGTGATGGGCAAAGTATATGACAGAATATTGCTGACTAACAGGCAGAGCCTGCAGTCAGAGATTTTTTTGGGAGCGGCGCATTTATTCGATTTTCCAACAAAATGAAATTGCAACACACATCGCAGGTGGTCCCCCAAGCATGGCAACCAATTCAGGAGCTGCTGATGAGATTCTGTTGTCGCTCCAACTGGCTCCAATCACATTTCTGTAACTAGTTCTGTGGTCTGATTGTGTTAGCAGCCATTTGGTGTAATCCTAGAAATCCATTTTGCTGATAGCGTCACCCATGCAAACAAGATGAGGAGAGACAGCGTGCCAGTGAATGGGTTAATGGCAGGCCGAGGGGAAAGTAAATCTATTGAACTTAGTCACTTTAACTAATTCAAGTGGAAAGATATCACTACAATCAAACAGCTTTACAAACACTGTAAAGATGTGGCAAAATTGGTGTAGCTTCTAAAATGCAATGTAGCTCTTTTAGTTTCTAGTCTTGACTTTACAACATACCACAGCACATAAAAATCATAAATCATTTTTAAAGAAAAAATTAAATGAATAAAAAATAACACAGGAGTACATGAATAGATACATAAATAATTAGTCAGTCTGAGGTAACACCGAAAAAGATTATATAATTGTCAAACATTTATTACTTTATTGTTGTTTATTAAACCGATTGATTTGATAAGAAAATATAGTTATCGAATAAAGAGGAAAATTTAGGAGTTAATTTGGCAAATCTTTGTTTTTGACCTGTGACGTGATGATGACGTGTCAGGTCAGGTGATGGCCGTGCGAATTTAGCGGCAAAGCAAAGCCGTTGGATGAGAAAGAGCTTTTTAAAACATGCAAAACTAACGCAGGAACAGTGGTGTAGCAAAGAGAAAGGCGAAGGAGGAAATAAACAGACATTCAGGAAAACGACATACCCTCTATCGACTTTTTTGAAAAGTGGACTTGCTAGCATTAGCAAAGAGCCTGGAGAGGAAAATGCTAACGTCTAAGAGGAGGACACGCGCAGCAGCCACTGACGTCAGTTCCGCTCAGCAGGAAACGGAGAGCCACAGCCTTGCCACACTCACCTGTTCGACTGCCCAACCCTCATTTCCACTGGAGCCCCACACCAATGCAGACAGCAAAGGCCCGTCTATGGGTATGTTAGCAGTTTTGCAGACCCACAGTCTATTACTTTTTACCTATTTCAGTCACAACTTACTTTTAGCTAACTATTTCAACAATTCAGGCCAGGGCCCAGGATGAAGTGACTGAGGGAGGTGGTAAAATTGATAGGGGGCATTTTTCCTCACAAAATGAAGTTCACTGATTTAATGGCATGGCTAAATATCAACAACACAATGTCCATATAGCTTTTCTCTGGCAGAAAAGCATTTTTGTATTTCGCTATTATTATTTATTTTGCTATTGTAACATTGCAGTATGATTAAATCACTTTGTGTGTGTGAGAGAGAGAGAGAGAGCGAGAGAGAGATTGATGGAAGAATCAGAATCATAGAGCTGTATTGGTGGAGGTGGGACAGTATGTGCTTGTGTAAGGCATTCAGCTACACACTCTAGGCTAATGTGTTGATATTGTTGCTGCTGGCCCCGGAAAGTATTGTTGCAATCATGTGGTGTAAATCCTGTATGATAGAATATATGTACAGGTGTTGATATTGTCCTTCAGGTTGTGATCATAGGCTGTAGACTGTCAGAGTAAATCCTGTATAAGCTACAGGTGTTTCAAACAGATAGTGGCCTCTGCTGAGAACCTATAATTGAAAACTTGGATTGCTGTGTGTGTGGAGAATGAGGGCCTGTGGGAGCCTCCACGATTTTGTGCTCAGTGGCCTCTGCATTCTGGACCCGCGTGAAAGATAAATTAATTGTACCACCTCATTTACCTGCACAAATCAATGTCAAAATTGTGTTCTATGTTAACAAATTTTGACAAACAATCCTACCACAGGAGCAGTTAAAGAGTACTAACATAGCGATTTGATATTGGGTGTCCATAAAGTTTAGGGATAAAATAAAGTGCTTCGTTTCACAAAAATGAAATAGGCCTAAAAAGTGCAACTATTTCAACACATCTTTATGACTGAACAGCTTTAATACTCCATTTTCTCCCCCTTTCCCTCCCTCCCACTTTCCCCATTATTTGTCATTGTCTATCATCTTGTCTCTCCCAATGTGTGTATCTTACTCTCTTACTCCAGGTGTAGTGATTAGCTGAGTAGCATCATGTGACCAGTGATGTAAAAGGCTAAAAAATCTGTGCTGCTAAAAATAGAAAACACTCTGTCAAAATTTAATAATTCTCAATAATTCATAAGTTATATCTCGGGGGTCAAACAGGACTGCGTCTGGATCCAGATCTGGACGATGGTCCACCCATTAGTGAACTCTGGTTTTCACCTCTGGTGGAGAGATTTTTTAAAAATGGTCAAGTAGGGAGCAAAATTTCCTGACTTTTAATCCCTATTATGGTTGAAGCTTGAAAAAATTTAAAACCTATATCCTCTAAAATGCTGTAAACAGCTTTCATTGAGAAATGCCTATTACATCAGCAGGTTATTTTTTTTAGCTCCCTACGGAGCCACAGATGACTATACTGTTTTCCCAGGCTGAGTAGTCGGACTCATGATGAGTAATGTAAATCAAGAATCAATCGAGAGATGTTCTTGATTCCACAATTATGGCGCTTTTTTAAGAACAGTTGAGCTGAAGTAAACAAACATGAGAGTGTTGTACTTCACACTGAATATAGCAGCATCACATCCAGGGCTTCCATATGGTTGAATGCTAAAACTGTAACACTTGAAGGTATATATCAAACGTCGTCTAGTTCCAGAGTCATTTTAGTAAAAGCTTTACCAAGTTTTACTCATGACCATTTGTGGCAGAAAAAAAGTAAATGGCTGAACAAATACAGCGGTTTTACCCACATTGCTTAACAATTTGCCTCTCATTCACCCTGGATGAGCCACTCTACCTCCTGAGCCACAGCTGCTCCAAAAGCTTTAAAAATATGTTAGATTTGTTCGACTTCCTAAACATTTCAAGCACTGGCAAAATGATTTTGATATTTGGAGTGTAGAAACCCCAGATTTCCAACGTGTACCTATTTATCTGTGAATTTTTCCCTGTAGTGGCTCAAAGCACAGTGTAGACAAGCTGCTTCTTAAGATGTCAAGCACTGTAGAACATGGAAAAACTGCCCTTCAGGTTGCGCTACAGACAGTATTGGTAGGTATATGTTCTGAGGTTCCCTTGAGCAAAATGCTGAACCCTCAGAGCTTTTGCAGCTGACTGTGCAGAGGAGGCAGAGAGGGCTTGTGTGGGGATGCATTTTAGATTGCTCTTGTTAGAACAGGAGGGAATGATAGCGAATATAGCTTAACTGATTTCATCATCCTTTCAGCTTTTTCAAGTGTCATGTATCTTTCATTTGGTTTTAACATGATCACATGAACTTCACCTTTATGGAGCTGGTGGTTTTTCTTTGAGGAGGCCCTTTAAATTTAAGTATGTTTGTGCACTCCAGACTCTATGTTTAATCCTGTGCATGCATACTGTAGATATATCTGTTGTCCCACTTTTTACTCTATGCTTGCTGCTACTGTGGCCTCCAAGTTACGATATTTAAGTTTTGTGTTACAATTCATGCTCGTAATGTGAAAAGGTATCACATTTCAAAAGGGCCAGTATATGATACATATGAAAGCTATTTTGTTTTTTTAATCAATTCTGTCACCTTTTCAAGGTGCCTCTTCAGTAATTTGGCTGACCAGCAGCTGAGCGCTGACATCAATAGCACTGATAGCACTGAATTCAGAAAAAACCCCAAGCAGCTCCGTCTCTATAGTGAAGTCGATAATCGCATGGGCCTGCGGTTAACTGTGACAATGGCCATTAGTATTTCATGAATTGGACCTCCATTCAGCCAAAGTTTAAGTGGTTAAAATACGGGTAGAATGGTTTCTGCAGGATTTCTGTTTAAAAAGTCAGATGTTTAATTCAAAATGTCTCTTAAAACAGTAATAAGCAGTTTTCTGTGTCAGCTTGAAGGCTTAAAGTAATGTTAGCAGGTGGTGAATTCGCAGTTTAATCGTATGGCTTTAGGTTAACCACTGGGCAATTTAATCAATATCTATAATGTCATGAGCCAAACATCAATAGGATGCTCAGGCTGCTTCCCTGTGTTTTTATCATCACAGTCTGCTTGTTCAGTGCACATCATCACTGTAATTAAAGTGATGATTTCACTGCATTCATCATTGTGTCCCCACTTGCCTTTTTCCATTTGCAGACACACTGATATGCACACTCCTGTAAAGTGCACAAACAACTCCTGGTATCTACATCCTCTCTGTCTGACTCTCCACCTCCTCCCCTACTCTTTTCATCTTCTCCTCCTCTCTCCTCCTCCCCTTTCCTTCTCCCATTCTATTTTCTACCCGGTCAAACATGAGAGCACTCATCTGTCAGCTGTATGGATTTCCTGTCAAAGCCCAATATCTTTACTGTCACTGCCCAGGTGAGATGAAGAAATGTGTATGCATGTGTGCATGTGTGTAGCCCTCCAAGACAGAAGGACAGATTGGGGGTGGAGTTGAAGGTGAATATGTGTGTCGCCTCAGTCTGGACTCCCGAGATATTCCTCCAGTGTAAGTAAAATATGTGAGGTCAGGTGGGAGGCAGTAAGTCATAAAACAATTCAGTTGACATGAATGAGGCCAAGCAGCCAACAAGATCGTTCCCATCACAATCCATCATCAGCAGCATCCAATGGGGCTCCACTGCTGGCTTTAATATGCTTCATGGCAGCTCATGGAAGTCCTGCACAGGATCTCCCTCTGGTGTGGAACATCCCCTTCGACACCCCTTACTCTAACTCAGAAGTCATTTCATGACCGAGAGCAAATGAATTTTCCGCAGTATTCAATCATGATGAGCGCGTAGGCTACTATGAAATTCAAATAACCAGGAGCAGTAGGAATTCACAGAGCTACACCCGTCTGTTTACAAACACGAAAGGCAATAGAGTCACGATTCACGAAAGCTGGGGATTGCTCATCTGAGCCTTCCATCCCCCACAATGCAGAGCTTGTCTCACCTCCCTCTACCCGTCACTTCCCCTCTCAGTGAGAATAGCAACACAGCTGCATCTCCTGACTCATGTATTACCCAGGGAGACTAAATCCCACTGAGGTGTACTGTGGTGGACTGTGCTGAGTCAAGCACTCCATTCAAACAGGGGAGACGTACACCACCTTCTTAAAATGCTGTGTTTTTTGTCACCTGCATGGAAAGATATGAATTTTCAGTATGTGGGCATGTTACCGTGGATAAATAGCCCTGCAAAACAACCTTTTGATGTAATTTTTTTCTGATTATGTTCCGTATGTTTGCAGAATTGCAAATGGTGAATCAATAACCAAAGGATAACTCTTTGGGAAGGAAGCTGTGTGCTTAGCTGTAAGCTGTTAGCTGGAAGCAGCTTTAAAGGAAAGGGTCTGACTTTAGCAGTTATGTCAATCATTTCTATCAGTAATGATAACTTAGCAACCACCAAACTGAGATCTGGGAACATGGCAGTATCCCTGCAATAAAGTCTGACAGAGCAATAGGCAAGTCCTTTAAAGTGATAGTTTGGGTTATTTGACGTGGGGTTGTATGAGGTAGTCATGCATAGTCGGTGCCGGTTTGGAGAGGTAGCGGGCAACACCATCACACTAGCAGAGTGCACTGCTCTGTAGGTGCCCTTGTGCATAGGAATACGGTAGTTCAGCAGTTGAAAAAGATAAACCGCTGAAAATATTCTACATGAAGCATACATTTAAACGAATATTGGATTGTTTTGTTGGGCATTTGTCTAAAACATGTTTTTCCTGCTGGCCCCATGCACAGCAACACATAGCTCTGCTGGTGTGCTGGGTGCTCCTGTGGCTCTCCCAACTGGCAGTGCGCTGATCTGAACCTACTGCAGGTAACACACCGACTATGCATGACTACCTCACACAACACCACGTCAAATGACCCAATTATCACTTCAACGTTCAGGAGTTCTGAGGAAGCAGAACTTTTAGCCAAAATATCTAAATCATTTCTTTTGGAGGTTAAAAAAACATGTTTCCATCCACTACTGTTATTTGTGAAATTTTCATCATCACAGTCTCCTCATCACTCAGTAATGGTCTGACTAATTTTATTTATTTATTTTTCATCTTTTTCATTTCTTCAGCAAAGCGAAAGCCTGACTGATGTGTAGGTCACATGCTTCATGCATGTCACAATTTATTCAATTTCCATTTTTAAGTCTTAAAGCATTTTGTTTTAATCGATACAACGACCAAACATAAAAATTCTTTTGTGAGTTCTTTTCGAATTTCCAACATCTCAACTCAGGTTTTCTTTTATGCAAATTGAAATTGCAAATAAAAACAGGTTTGGTTTGTTTGTTTGTTTGTCAGCAGGATTACACAAAAATGACTAAAATGATTTGCACCAAACTTGGTGGAGGATACGGGGCATGGGCCAAGGAAGACGCATTAAACACATTTGTTGCTGATCTAGTTAAAGAGGCAGGAACAGGAATTTTTCAGGAAACAATGTTTTGATCTCAATGTAAAAAATTGGACATTTATTGTGTTGAGAAGTTTGCTAGTTTGTACAATTTGGTGCAGATCCAGATAATAATCTGGACCTCACAGACGTGTAGGATTGTTTGCCCTTTGGCAGAGGTGTGCCATTCTAGTTCCCTCTGTTATGTTACTATGTACCTTCCATCACTTTATTTTTATGCCTTGTTGGAATTTATGTAACTTAAGAACGTGAAGATGTCATGTTAAAGTGTAACCAGATGTTGTCACACTGAGATGCCCTCTTACTGTATGTTAGAGTGTGAACAGCTTATGGTTGTATAGGTGTGGAAATCTAATTCTTGTAGGGAACTTCTTTGCTCTTTGTTGAGGTGAATCTCCACTGACACTCTACTACAGTGTTTTATGTATTTAATATTGACATTCATGTAATTCCACAACAGCACAACCACAGCAAGTTAGTCTGTTAGCCTGTTTCCTCTACTGAATAACTTTGACTAAACTCCTCACTGCTCCCATGTTGCTCTGTTGGGCTTCTTTTTAGTGTCTCAGGTATCAGAAAAAAAATTGCCAAGCAAAATATTGTTATTACTGATATCAGTGATGGCCAAAACTATAAAATGTTGTAATAATTTTAAAAACAAGTTCACAGTCAAATTCTTCTGAATGGCTCAATAAGCCATTTTCTTCATGCTTGCTGACAAACAGTGAGTAGTGTACCTCAACTGCAGTCTCATAGTCTGAGCCGTCGAGTAGAGTGACTTTGACAGGGACAGTCTTGGGCCGCTTGGTGCTTTTCTGGGGGGATTTGGAGGCTTTGCTGGGGGTCTTCTCTGAGCTATCATCCATATCCCCATGGTCCTCAGGAACCTGCAAGAGAGAAAATCCTTCTTCTAAGTGACTGAGCCTCAAATCACTGTACTTTGTCCTTCATTTAAACAGTGGAATTCTGAGTCTCTAGAGGCCGTATGTACTTGTCTTGCTAAGTGATTTAAATTCAAAATCTTTGATCACATAAAGCAATCATCAAATGCATGATGTAGTGTGAGCTGCCGCTCTAAGATGTTAAGATGTTAAGTTGCTGGCAGAGGCAGAGGCGACTAGTTGCCTTGCATATCAAACAGAAAACCGGAAGGCGCCTGAGTGATTGAGGGCCCTGAGTAAAATGATCTACAGCTGCTGTGAGTTCCACAGAGCTCCCACCTGATTGGTCCTCCTGGCGTCACCCTCCATTGCGCTCTTCATCTCCCCAGCCAAAGCCGTCTCTGTTGTCATAGAAATGGATTGCAGTCCTGCAACCACACATAAACATATTCAGTCAACATCAAATCTTTTCCTGTTCCAAAAACCAGTGTGGAGTGTTTACTGCAGCTAAAAGTCCAATTCGCCTGTGGAACACTTCCCTGTCTGTACACAGCATACCAAATCATCACTTAAACTGACATTGTGGTGTAATGACCTGCCGCAGAACTGATACCTGTGGTGACATTGCATCCAATTTCCTTTGCAGCTGACAGCTACTATGGTATTTTTAATCATCCTCTACCACTATGCAGACTGATCATTGTGTATAGGAGGATGGTGAAAGGGAGAAAGAGAGTAGCTCAGTCAGTGCTGGCTCACAGCCTCCCACAGGAGCACTCTGCATGAAGAGTGTTGGCTTCAGGACGCTCTCTTCTCACACTAGCAAAGGAGATAGCATAAATTACATCAGCCGGAGAGCCCTGCGGCACAGCACAGGACAGCAGACACACCGAGATAGAGGATGAGAGAGGGAGGGAGAGGGCACCGGGAACGTGACAACAATCTGAGGATGAGACAGGAGGAAGGAAAGAGCAGCACAGAGTAAAAGGCAGAGGTTACGAGGAGAGAGACACCACGGAGAGGAAAAGAGAGGGGCTGGAGAGAGAGATATACAGCTATGCTGATACAACGTTAAGGTGAGCTGGAGACAGAAGAGGCTTGTCATCTGAAGGTGACCACTGCTATTACCAAGCTGGACTGTTGCACAGTGACATACAGTAAAGTAGTTGATATTCAGAGGAGGTGTAACAGCTAAGAGAAACGAACTGTCCGAGATAAAGCCCAGAGTCAACCTTTAGCTTTATTATGAAAAGTCAGCACGGGGCCTTATATGTCAGCTGAAATTTTGTAAGATAAAATGAGGAATTTTTAACCACTGCTGAAATTCTTTACTGAAGCCATTTTTGAGAGATATTGCATTATGACAGGGCAGTATTAGAATTTTAAGTAGATACTTCCCTTTTCCAGTGTGGTAAAAATAAAAAGTGGTACACTTTCAGGTTCCTTCTTTCCTCGAGTATATTGTTTATCTTAAAATATTCCCATTTTTCAGTCTCAAGAGAAAGGTGGTGAGCAAGAAATGCATACTCTAGTGTATGATTGATTGATTGATAGATAGATAGATAGATAGATAGATAGATAGATAGATAGATAGATAGATAGATACTTTATGTATCCCTTAGGGGAAATTCATGTGTCCATTAGCTCATTGTTGATGATGATAATAATAAAAACAGTTAATAATAAATAAACAATAATAATTAGATTATGCCACTTCCTTTGGCTGAGGTGTTGTATAGCCTGATGGCAGTGGGAACAAAGGATCTCCTGAACCTCTCTGTTCTGCAGCGCAGTGAGATGAGACGTTTGCTGCAGCTGTAGCTGCTTTACTGTCCTGCCAGAGTGTGGTGGAGAGGATGGTTGGTATTGACCAAGATGGCTTTCATCTTACATTGCATGCGTCTCTTCACAACAGTCCTGGGTGAGTCCAGACTCCTGCCAAGCTCAGACCCAACCTTTTTGACCAGCTTTTACAGTCTTTTTGTGTTCATGTCAGACATGCTGCTGCCCCAGCAGACTGCAGCATTAAAGAATACACTGGCCACCGCTGACTGATAAAACGTGCAGCATTTCACCGCAGACATCAAATGACCTGAGAAGCAGCCGCTTCATGATGTGTGACGTGAGGGCCACCAGTCATTTATAGTCATTTATCTCAGCCGGTCGTCCTACTTTAGGTACCGGAACAAGACATGATGTTTTCCATAGGACCGGGACCCTCCCTGTTTGTAGGTTTAAGTTAAAGATCCTCTGGAGAGGCTCAGGCAGCTGGGCTGCACAGTCCTTGGACACACACCGTCCGGGCCTGTTGCCTTTCCTGTTCACTGGCCCCCGGGGTCCAGTTCCTGAATGAGCAGGTGGTTGAATCCTGCCTCAGTACACAGGCCTTTTAGGAAAGCTGAAGAAAAACCCGATTATGATCTGATCTGCCAAGTGGTGGTATAGCTGAAGCAGTGTAGGCCTCCTTGACATTTGCATACAACAGATCCCGTGTCTTATTTTCCCCTGTGGGACAGTCAACATACTAAGTGAAGCCAGTCAGGTGAGAGGTGAGAGTGACATGGTTTAAATCCCCCAATATTGCAATGAATGCATCAGGGTGCTGCGTCTGTACTTGCAACAGACTCCTGAATGACGTCATACGTGACTGCAGGCTCTGCTCATGATTGAATGTAAACAACAATGGTGATGATGTTTGAGAACTCCTTCGGTACATAGTACGGTCTAAGACCAACTGCTGACAGTTCAGTATCCCAACAGCAGATCTTCTCCTTCACTGTGATGTGACCGGGGTTGCACCATCTACTGTTCACAAGCAGAACCAGTCTTCCACCTTTATTCTTCCCACTTGCTCTGGCGTCTCTGTCCGCTCGTACTGCAGTGAAGCCGGGTAAATCTTTAACCAGGTCTCCATGAAAACCATGAGGATCGACGGTAGAAAAGGCTTATACCTCCATCTCCTAGCCTTTAGCTTAGCCCCGGCTCTGCATCCACTATGGCTTCTTCTGCTCAGCCGGTATGGGATGTTTAACTCCATATCTGGTAAACTTTAAGGCCAGGAGTTCTTCTTTTGGGTACATTATTTTCTTCATCATCAGATGAAACAACGACATAGAGTAAAAAATATCAATCGAAATAAAATTTTTACGAATATATACAAATATATTGCAAAAAACTAGGAGCTATGCGGATTTGCTGCCACTTGTTGCCAGCACATCATTTGAATGTATCATTTCTTAAGAAACTCCAGGAAATGTGTTAGCCTACAGCATGTGTAATATTGTGTAAGAACTAGACAACTACATTAATGACTACAGCCATAAAGAGAATGTGATTTCTGCTTCAAAGCAAAGTGTCATTGAGTAGTATACTAGACTTTGAAGTTGTTGATTTGAAGGTTTGAAAATGCATAATTAACACCTCAGTATGTACTTCA
This sequence comes from Seriola lalandi dorsalis, assembly GCF_002814215.2. NCBI lineage: Eukaryota > Metazoa > Chordata > Actinopteri > Carangiformes > Carangidae > Seriola > Seriola lalandi. The sequence goes on along the minus strand of NW_019525414.1, from coordinate 2,771,715 downwards.
TCACATGTTTGTGAGGACATTTGTAATGCAAACCTTGAAGCTTGAAAGTGAGAAATGTGAAGGAGCATAAACTAAGGCATCAGATTAATTAGAGAAGGGATTAGTAAGGGGGGGACATGGAAAGCTTCGATAAAAAGTGTAAAGCTTACGGGGAAAACTGTCATTAGGGACGAGCAAAACACTAGCCTAATTTGGTCTAATAACGACCAATGGAAGTGTTTGTAAACCAGGAAAAGATATGGTAGTATTTTCTCTTAAAGAAGAGGCCACAATTAACAATTTCTTCCTCAACCAGTTGTCTGAGGACCTCTCTGTGTTTACAGCTTGATATGCTGGAACACAGCACCTCTCAGCTTTCATAATAGGTCGGCCTCACTCTGCATAATGAAGCCAGATCAAAGAGGAGTGCAGTCTGGCTCTGAGAAGGCTACAGATGTCACACACCGTGCAGTGTTCCTCTACAACTCTGAGGAGGCTGTGAGGTGTTTCATTCATCTAATTAATGAATAAAAATACAATTGATTATGAAAGATATTCTCATTATAACTGGATATTATAGGCAGTAATTACATTTTGTGGTGTTCCAGGTTAAACTGGTAAAAACTTATTGAGATTTATATGTTTCGCAAAAAATTTCCATGTGTAAATTTGCCTGATTCATGTTTATGCAATGAGACAATGTCAAAGTCAGACAAGTGAAGCAGCCAATTTGCATGAATGCCTACGTGCACAGTACTGTGTGAAGACGCAGAATCTCTGTCAAATAAAACTTTAACACTGCATGGACCTTACTGATTAGTGAAGCAGTGAAAAATGCCATCAAAGTCATAGTGTAAGTTCAATGCTAACAACAATCAAACTTTAGTTACGAAGCACATTTCGTTTGGGTTGGGAAATTATTCAGTGTTAATATTTACTGACTTTTGGTGGAATTGTCCACTAACGATATGATCATATAATGTTATTAATGAGAACATTTTAATTCTTTTCTCCAAAATGAATGATTCATGATTAGAACTTGACACAGATATGAAGGTTTTTGTTTCACATGTGTTGGGAGTTTTGTCTGATGTAAAACATAAGAGTGACACAGTTCACCAATCAATCAGGGCAGACGCTGCCGGTCAAAAGCTTTAGAGCAGCTCCATCTGTTTCTTAAATTCACATAATCCAATGTCTCAGTGTTTCTGAAATTAAAGCATAGAAAAAAGAAACAATTGGAGATACTTAAAAGAAAGAAATCATGGAATCTAGTAGTAGAACTAAATTTAAACTGCATTTTTGACTCATACAGCAGCCGAACACACCTGTGACGCTCTTTCTACAATGGAAATTAAACTTTGTTCATAAAGTTTGTCCCCTTTTGCAGAAATTCCAACAAATCTGTTAAACTTGTATTTTGTTTTTCTGTCGCCTTCTGTCCAGTTCATTCTAAACCAGCTCCATGGGGTTTGAGTCTGAAGGCTGTGCTGCTCTTCTATCATGTGAAGCCTCTGTCTAGTTTTCTTCTAATGTATAGGTCATTATCTTGCTGTAGGATGAACCCCTGACCAACCACTCTGTCATCCTTTGTTACTTGCCTTTTTCTCACCAGCCTGATAGCAATATACCAATGTCCCAGTGGTAATAGGAGCATTAGAGACTGTGACCCCCAACTTTGGAGAGTGGCTCCAGTAGATTCAAGGTACAACATCTGAGGTCAGTGTCCAGAAAAGTACAATCCTAGGACTGGCTAAGATACTCTAAGGCTTCTGATGGAGCCGAGCTTGAGGATGACCCACCCCACCCCCATGCAGGGGAGAGAGGGAGATTTTTTTTTTTTAATCAATATGATATTGATTTCAAGCATATGACTGAGCCCTAAATTCTGTTACATTTCTATTTCATTTAACTGATTTCGTACAGTAAAGAGGCAGACGGCACATAAGGGGAGGGAAAGTGGGATGACATCCAACAAAGGTGCACGACTCAAATAGGGGTCATTGTGGTTATATGGTGTGCTTCTTAGACCCCTTGGCCACAATTATTCCCTTCTGCCTTAAAATTCTTATGAAAGCATATTTCGTGCAATTACTGGTATATACTGAGCACAGAAAAGATGACTCAAAGTCTAAGTCGATTCTTTTACTCTTACATCTATCTTTTATCTGATCTCATTCCTCTCGTAAATATCAGTTCTCCTGAACACTCACATGAGACAATCAGATCGGTCCACTGTAATAAAAGTGTGAATGCCAAGCCCATGAAGCAGCTGTCAGAACAATGTGTCAGCGAATCAGAAGCAAACTCGAGAAGAATCCTAATAGATCAGTGTCACTGACTATAGGCCACTCATTTCACACACATCATGATCGTGAGGCCAATCAATTCTTTCATTTGGGTCACTTTGTGATTCAATCACTCCAGCTCCACATGGTCTCCGCACACCTAATCATCTGTGTGAGAGAGATGATGGAGACTGAGATGTATGAGGCGCTACGGCTGCTTAGACTAAAATTCCTATAACACTCACTGTCTTCAAACAGACTCCCATTAAAGGTCTTGCTTTGGTTCTTGAATTTCAAAGAACCAGCGGTAAGGAAAGTCTCTGAAGTATGACTCCATCGATGTAGGTGAAGCTCAGAAAACAATGTGCGGGACTGAAGACTTCCAAAAATAGTTACTTTTCTTTACTTGAATAGGACAGAAATACTTCAGAAGTCTATGGACCAAATTAAAACAGTCTCAGTCTAGATTTAGGAAAGTGCTTATATTAGCATGGTTATCTAACTAGATTCCATTACTCTCAGACAGCACTGTGATTGTGCACAACAGGTTTTGACATTTGCTTGAGTCATAGACAACCAAAATAATCCCAGACAGTTTCCACTCTACTTCCACTCTAGTCCATTAATCTCAAACTGTGTAGGCACTGTGGTGCATGTGTGTATGTGTACGTAAGTAGGTGTGTTTCTGTCTTGATGAAAACCGATCTACAGCTAAGTAAAGGTCGTAGCAGTACAAAACTACAGCTGATAGAAAACTGTATCAAGAGACAGAAGTCGATGTGATATACATGTAGCCTACATACCTGGCTGGCATCAGTCACAAGCCAATAAAGAAGTTCATTGTAAGGACATGCAGAGTTAAGGACCCAAAATTGACACTTTGTGACTCTTCCCACCATCAAACTATCAAATTGATAGGGAGACAAAACACCCTTCTCTCACAAACTGTCCATGCTTTTACCATGTCAGAGAGACACAGAATGTGACCAAGGGTCAAAGGGTCAGCTCCAGAGGATCAACCCAATGGACACCAGGCAACTGGAGAACATAGGCAAAATCTCCAGTTTGTAACAATAAAACTCTATCTAATGATTTTTAACTGTTTCTTATATAGGACAAGTAACACCAAAAGGACTGATTATCAGTAAGGTGTGAATCCTGGCCTCTCTATGTCATGCATGAACACACACACACACACACGCACCAACCTCCCTTCCTCTGCCCCTCTCTAGATAAGAGTCATAAACTACAACCCACATTCCAACCCTGTGTAGTGACCAGCAGAAAACTCTTCACAGACACAGTTCTGAGGAAGAATGTAAAATTAAATATCTAGCTGTTCTGTAACTCATGAGATGTTCCTATGCAATATTTTAATCCCAAACTTCTATCCCATAGAATGTTTGAAATGTAACATGTAGATTTTAAGACAATGTCCTTCATGTGACCATACTGTCAGCATCCTTCACACGACATAACACACACTACATGACATCCAGGATGTCCATATTATTATTATTACAGTCAAAGAACTGCTGTGTAATCCACATTTATAAACTATTAGCTTTAGGAAATGTTTATATTGTTGTTTGATCAGTTAACCACTTGTATCATGATTAATTCCAGGTTTGAAGGATGTAATATGAAATCAACACTCCTATTACTGTCTGTCATTATTAGTGCAAGTAGTTTTATATGTTATTTCATTTAATATTTTATGGTCATGGTGGAAGATGGATGTGCGAGTTTATAGGTAAACTGTAGAATTAAACAATTCAAAAGTTCAGTGGAAAATTACTCTCTTCTCCAAGTGGAAACACAGGAGAAGACGGGTGACGCCCCTGAAACGTGCGCCAGCCCCCAGGGGATAAAACAGTCGTGAACAATTCACACTTTGCTAAAAACTCTGCTCAAAGCTGAAAAGTCCTGGCTCAAAAGGCTCTGTAGCTATGTAAACTCTTAGCTCTACGCTGCTAGCCACAAACTCATGGCTCTTAGCCATTTTTGCACTTGATCGTTTTGTCCGCAAGAGACGCCAGCAGATAACACATCTGCACGACTGCCTACAGAGAAGCCGACCAGAAATCAAGAGCGCCCAAGACAGAAAGTTTCCTGGAAAACGTCTTTATTTTCACCCAGTTCTTGTCCTGTTTAGTTCTTTTGACGTAGAGACTAGAGATCCATTGAATCGAGAAGTCATGGCTTCAGAGATGAGACTGATAAATTTATCAATGAAGTAATTCATTGTTGTCCTCCCAGAGGACTGGTGCCCCATTTCAACAAGAGCAAAATCTAAATTATGGCGTTAACGCTACATATTTTAGAAATACCAAGTCTTCCCCCCTCCTTTTTCTCTAAATATTAGTTTGCTACTTGAGGGCTAATATTCTTTTTCACAGCTTTTCCTTTTTTAGCTGTTGGTGACAGACAACATGCACCAACACAACAAATAACAGTGCAAATCCTGTAATTCATTCAGGATTGAATGGGGCCATGACTTATTTACAACTCCTTGGCTAACTGTCACAACACAATAAGAGACGACAGACAGTCCAACACTGTTTAAATGAGACATCTGTAAACTTGTATTTTTCCGCAGGGAAGTACTGGCCTCCACTGACCCTTTGGGTCAGTTCACCTAAATAAAAAAGAAAAGAAAAAAATTCCCCTTTACACCTTCTAACGCATTCTACACAGAATCTCGATGTGAACAGAATTTCATGTGTGGTGCTGAAGACCAGGCCTCACTTGAAACAGTGGCAGATATTAAAATTAAATTCTAATTATCTGCATAGCTAGATACCAAGAGTGGTGAGGAAGATGTAAGACATGGATTTTTTAATGTTTTTTTGTATTAACCAAATGAACTTTTCAATGAAGACACTGCTTTTGTTCATCTTGTTAGATTTTAAGTTATTATTATCCAGCAATGGGTCTCTGACCATCTCGATGTTCTGACTGAAGAAGCTGGCCATCAGGACTTCTGACGCAAGAGTACAAAAACCTCACTTACAGGTTTACGGATTTGGAGTAGGAGGTAATTGCACAAGAATTAGTCTTTAAATCTCTCCATGTTTAACTTTAAATTGTAGAATCTAATCAGTTAAAACATTGAGACTCCCCCCAAAATACAGAAGACTTGACCTCACCTGGTTATATAGGCCTACAGTGCATCTGGAAAGTATTCACACCCCCTTCACTTTTGTTATGTTGCAGCCTAAAATCATTTGAATTAATTTTTCCTCCAAAACAGAATTTTTGAAATTTTTTGAAAAATTATTAAAAAGGAAATACTTAAATATAACTTTCACATAAGTTTGTTTGGAAAGTGACAGACCTGTCTATATAAGATCTCATAGCTGGTAATTACCGTTGCCCTGAGAGCTCAATGCAACTTACGAAAACATGCAAATACACAAACTTCAGAAAATATCTTCAATTTTTTTAACAAATGCATCCAAGCCAGGTTCATCACTTTTTTTCTTTTTAAGGTGTTTGCCTTAATTCCGATAGCAAGAGTGAGAGAGAGACAGGGAAGTAAGGGAGAGAGAGAGACAGATGTGGGATGATATGCCTCAGGTTGGGCCATGGGTTGAGGTCAAACCCAGGATGCTGTGGTTAGGATTATGCCTCCCCCATGCTTGTGTCCGCTGGAAACACTTCTGTTGTGTTGTGATTATTTGCAGCACCTGTTGTCAAATTGATGAAGATGTTCTCTGAAAAACCAAAGCCATGAAATGGAAGGAACTGCCTGCAGAGCTCTGAGACAGGAATGTGTTCAGGCACACAAATGTCTGCTGCACTGAAGGTTCCCAAGAGCACAGTGGCCTCCATAATTCTTAAATTGAAGAAGTTTGGAACAACCAGGACTCTAACTGGCAGGCGAAGAAGAAGGAGAAGGGCTTTGGTAAGAGAGGTGACAAAGAACCTGATGTTCACACCAGCTGTGTGTTGATATAAAAACATCCTACTGGTACAAGGTGTTGGCAGCTTCAGGCTGTGGAGGTGTTTTTCAGCAGCAGGGACTGGGAGATTGGTCAGGGTTGAGGGAAAGCTGAATGGAGCAAAGTACAGAGAGATCCTTAATGAAAACCTGACCCAGAGTTCTCAGGACCTGGGGTGGAAGGATCACCTTCCCAAAGGAAAATGACCCTAAGCACACAGCCAAAACAACGCAGATGTGGCTTCAGGACAACCCTGTGAATCCCCCTGAGCGGCCCAACCAGAGCCCTGACTTGAACCCAATGCATCATCTCTGGAGTCGACTGAAAATGGCTGTTCACCAACAGTCCCCATGTGACCTGACAGAGCCTGAAAGGATCTGCAGAGAACAATAGCAGAAAATCTGCACATCCAGGTGTGCTTAGCTTGTTGCTTATTGCGTCACACTCGAGAAAACTAAAGGCTATAATTGCTGCCAAAGGTGCGTCAACAATGTCCTGAGTAAAGGGTCTGAAAACTTATGTCAATGTGATACTTCAGTTTTTCCTTTGTAATAATTTTGCAGAACTTTCTAAAATTGGATTTTTGCTTGTCATTATGGGGTACTGAGTGTAGACTGATGAATACTTTCTGAGTGCACTGTACCTCATCATAGCTGTTGTGACACAAAACACGCAACAAAGCAGCAAATACCAGTGCAAATCCTGTAATTCATTCAGGATTGGAGGGAGCCATGATTTATTTACAGCTTGTATGCTGTCTGTCACAACACAAGAAAAGACTACAGATGGTCCAACGACTGTGTTTGAATATGAGACATCTGTAAACTTTTATTTTTCCGCAGCAAAGTATTTGCCTCCACATTTCAAAAATTTTTTTTATCACATGGCTCTTTGTCTCATATATTTGCTCTGTTTAGGTGAAAAGTAAAGATGATAAATCTAATGCCTGTGATGTGCGGTATCTCTGACAGATCGTATCTTCAAATGAATGTGCTTTGTTGCCATGAGAAGCGTTGCCTATTCAAGTGTGTTACAAAACACTGCAGGCATTAATAAGATAAGCTGTGTTTCGATGATCAGTCACAGTTATTGAAAATCTTTTAAGACAAAACACAGATAAGGAAAATTCAGTGACACACTGTCGTCATGAGCACACAGACTTCCTTATCACTGAATCCTGTCATTCAGGACTCAGCCTCGTCATGTCAGCCTATCTCTGGAGATGACCTCCTCTGTGCTCTACATTTCAGAGTCCGTCCAGTTACACAGTAATCGTTACGGAGCATTGCGGTGGCCCTGATCCGATGTAAGCTTGGATCCACTGAAAAACTGCACTCAATCTCAAACTGTAGAACCTCAACTCCTCTCCAACGAGGGGGCAAAATGCAGACAATGTGACACAGCAAAACACTCATCGTCTGCAGCAGGACAGCTCAGATAAATTGCTAGATAGTAATGGACATAATGGCTGATCATCTAGGGCAGAATGATGTCCGTGGTGCACCATTCACCACGGCCTGCCTGCGCCTTGTCTTCATGCCATCTGTCAAACAAATACTCTGTCAATTTAATTGACAAAAATTGATGTGTCTTCAGGCAGGCGTCAGTTGCCCACAGGCCCATCCTTCATCAGCGGTGGGCAGGAGAAATCTGTCAAATATAGCATCTCAAAATATGTCACAGTAGAGCAGGAGGAAGACGGGGACAACAGCTTGTGGATTCCTCTAACTCCTCAAACACAGTATGCTGTCAAGAAATTGTACATGTGCTAACAGCATAAAGTGTTAGCGTCCCTCCAGAGTATATTGGAGGGGGAAAAAAAGGCGCGTATAAAAAAGTGTGAGAGCAGAACAGTGACTAAAGTAAGAGTGACAGTGTTATCAACACTTCCACTGGTCACAATGTCAAAGCTTTGTAAGAAAGCTGTGTGCTGCTGTGGAATTATTTCACAAAAAGACAAATGTCAGGATCCAAATTCTGATTTGATTTTCTTTTTTTATTTCTATAGCAACAGTAGAGATAAACAAAAAAATCAGGGGAGAGAGAGAGAGGGAACCTAAGCTGCCGCGGCAAGCACTCAGCCTTGGCACCAGGTGAGCTGATCTTAACTGCATGTTTATTACAGTAACCATGGCTTTCTAGCTTTAAGGAAGTGCTTATTTCAACCAAAACCATGATCTTTTCCTCCACCGAACCAAGTTGTTTTTGTGTCTAAACTTAAGTGAACTATTCCAGAAGCAATCGCATGTGTCACCATTTTAACCTGATGCTCCAATGGGAATAGGGACAGACAACAGACAGTGTATGGTTGTTTAGGTTGGAGGAACTGGAATGCTGTGCTGAGCTCTTGCTGTTTAAAACAAAAACAATAACTTGCAGGAAATCCTCATTCCAACCCCACCTAAATTTAGGTTGAAAACCTGCATTATTTCTACAAAATAATAATCCCCTGAGATTTTAAAGACGTCTCACATCTATTGTTCTAGGTTTCAGAGCCGTCATCAGTACAGCAGAGCTGAGCTGTCACTGCGGATGCCTCTGATTGTATTTAACTCTGTAGATCAGACCTGAACTTGAATGCGTAAAAGAGGCATGTTGGTGCTGCTGATTTCTGACAAATTGTACGCTGCTGTTGTTGGAAGAAAAGCATCATCCCCAAAAACATTCCTCACAACATCCCCCCCAGAGTTTTAGACCCCATACTGCATTTCATTATTACTTGTTTCCTCTTGTTTGCTTTATTTGCAAATGCAATATGTGCTTCCACACAAACCAGTGATTCCAGCAGAATCTCTCATTGTTAAAGTGCTTTTATTATAATAATCACAACCATTCAAAGACCTCACTTGAAACAGTGGCAGATATCAAAAAATAAAATATGGCTATATGCCAAGAGGGACAAAGAAATGTAAGAGGTGTAATGTTTTATTGGTTGTTTGTTTGTATGGGGTTTTTGGAATTAATCAACTGACCTTTGAATGAAGACAATGGTTTTGTTCAGCTTGTTGGATTTTAACTTATTATCATCCAGCAATGGCTCCCTGACCGTCTTGTTCTGGCTAAAGAAGCTGGCCATCAGGTCTTTTGACATAAGAGTGCAACAACCTCACTTACAGGCTTAGATTTGGGATATAATACGGTGAATATGTTTCATGCTTATTTTTATAGACAGGGTTTTATGAAACTCAGTTTTTCTCATACAAACCTAAACATTTTTTATTTCTAAATAAATAATCTTTTGTTACATTCACAAAGCAATGGTAATAGTAGAGGTAGCAATAGTAGCGGTAGTGGCAGTAGTCATGTGCAGTGTGCTGTAGAGAGGGGCTCCCTGTGTAAGATAATGTGCCTTACTGTGATCTCCAGGTGAGTGTTCTTCCTTTGCCAGAATGTCTTTTGTGACTACATCATTTACAAAAATGAACAAAGCATGCCCCGAACTGTACTCCTGTTAATTAGGCCAATAATTAATTTGGAGACTTAAAGGGATGTTACTTTCATTCAGACACAAAGACACTTTGCTCAAACTAAACCATCTGTCTGTTTCAGGACATTTTAAGAGATAATTCTAACAATAGACATGGATCCAAGGCTCTCAAAGTGTGGAAGGAGTAAACTGGACAGGTTGGCTGCCCTAATGGATTTCTGGCACTTTTTGGAGGTTAATCCCTCTCCATGGTGCCTTTGACTAGCACAAACTGCAATCTCAGTGTTTATCATTTGATGTCACCAGTGCAGAGGGACTGATGGTCTGCCATGGCAATACTCCAGCATCTAGTAACACAGATTCTTGGGAAAAAAATTTGTCATAGCCCACGTGATTATTTCGAGGTAATATTGAAATAAAATCTGCCTGTCTGTTTTTCAGGTACTCTTATTTAAATGACGTCCCCGTTAGTAGTGTGGCCATGAGAAAACAAAAGTCTAGACATTTATCTGAAAAACGTCATTCACAAGCACAAAGAGGAGGTCTTCAGACGGCAGCTCAAATCCCTACATCTAATTTTAAAATAACTGAGATGTTGTTGTCACTGGAATCACACACCACTGAGTTGTTTTTACCATTTCAGTTGAAAATAAAATCCATAAATCTCATGGGAAGTTGCAAGAAAACTAATTCTAAAGGAATCTACAGTAAGGGCGATTGTTTGTAATTTTAAAAACCATGCTAGCTTAGTGGATAGCAGTGCTGGTTTTTCATTTGGCCAACACTTTGGTTTATGACATACTTCCTGCAACACTACTGACATCGCCATCAGCTTCACCTGCAGCATGCTAACACACTAAACTAAGATGAAAGTAGGTAAACATTAAACCTGCTAAAACATCGGCATGTTAGCATTGTCACTGTAGCCATGTTAGCTTGCTGATGGTAGCCCAAAATACCAAGCACATCACAGAGCCATTAGCATGGCTGGTAAACATGGTAATATTGTTTACTTTTTGTGAACAGTTTTTCTGTTAAAATAAGCAACATTTTAAATCGAACACCCACACATCTTAATGGTTACCATGACAACTAGCATAAACAGCTATGATTTTTATGTTGTTAATGTGTATCTAGACATATATAAATCAGCTACTTTTGCTAAAAGGCAATTGTGTTATATGGTATATGCTAATTTAGTGTATCTACACTCAGAAGACACCCACTGCATCAGCCAATCACTGAACATTCCTCTCTGAGCTTTGCCATTTCATCATGCAGCTCCCTCCACATCTCGGCTTTGTAATCAGTGCTTCCCTTCTAATGGCATACACAGCTAGTCCATCAATCCTTGCTGGGCAGAGGCTGGCTCTGAGAAACCAGGTACAGGACGATGGGGGTTGGGGAAGAGGGAGTGGCAAGATGTCCTTGTTCAGGGAAAGCCATATACACACATTCTCCAAACCTTTGGAACGCAGCAGTCTTGGAAGCAGATTGTGTAGCACCACTGTTAAGTCTGCTGCAAATCACGTCACACTACAACCGAGATAAATGATACGGCTTTCGAACCAATGAGGCTGCAAGTTCATCCTCCCCAAGAGGAAGCAAGCCCAGAGGGACTTGTGCTATATGTCCGACATAGTATAAGCTCTGACTCGAGGGAAGGGTCTGCACAACAGCACGGGGAATTACAGGGGTTCATACAGTTTCTACACTTAAACATCTGAAGTGCTAAATTCCACCTTTTGAGCTGATATGAAAAGACAGATTGTGTGATTGCAAATTTATATGTGTCGGCTTCATTGTCGCTTAGAGTCAAAGAAGGTGGCAAATGTGCGTATCAAAATTATTAGAGCAGGGGGATGGGTCATTGTAAAGTTAATCCTCACTGATTAGAACAAATCAGGCAGTGAAATGTCTCAAAATGAGCTGTCAAAATGCTTCGTTTGATTTATGAGATGAATATGTTAAATATGAATCAGTTTACACGAGTGGAAGAGTCAGCCTCATCCATTCTACGCCACAAAGTAATCTTCCATTTAGTGAAGGAGGTCATGTTGGGATATGTAACAAGGCATGGGACTATTACATTTAAGGTCAAAAGCAACTGGAATTCCTAGGACAAGATTGGAATATGCAGACTGCCAACCTATTTAAATTTCTCTATCAAAAAATATGAATATTTTAAGAAGCATTACTGTACAGAAACCCACAGTGTGGGTGACTAAAAATGTAGACATGTTGACATACTGTTGATACACATTCTGACAAGTACAGTCCAGGCAGACACACATGCTGCAGGACTTCAGGGAGACAGAGCGAGGCAAAGTGCAGACTGCAGGCCATACATATCGTTCTCTAGTAGTTGTGTCTTATAATTTAACACAACATCACAATCTACCCTCCTCCTCCTCCTCCTCCTTGACGCAGCCTCGATAGAAATGAGTTTCTCAAAGTGAATATTTCCTGCTAAGCTATTTCACTGATTGCATAACATCATATAGCTACTGCTGTTACAGTGTGCACCTCCTGTGTATTTAAAGAGCCTGGTAAACATCATGACTTCAGCTGGGCAAAGTGAGTTAGAGGAAAGTATGGAAAGGACCTCCAGTAAAACAACATTGTCCAGGTTTCTCATTGGAAGTTACAAAGAACACAATACGATGCATTAAAGCATTTTTGTCACCTTGGTCACATTTTTTATGTGATAATTAATTAGGTAGGAAAAAAACCTATCAAGTGTAATTGATCCAATATCATACAATCCTTCATCTCCAAGATTATATTAGACTTTATCAGAGTGATCACACCGTGTAAACAAAAGACAAAAACCTTGTTCCCATTCTAGTGTACTGTACACAATGATGATGAATTTTGGCAGATTTTTACTGGCAGACAAATAGAAAACACAACATATATCTTCACTCCTCACCCCAATCACAAGAAAATGACAGACACCATGCTGTGCCTACAGCACAATTCAAATTTTTGGTTATTTGACCACAGAGGAGAGTGTTGCCACTAACGATAGTTAACACAGAAACAACAAGCGCGCCTCTTTAAAATGCAGTTGCCATGGGAACCCTTGCCTAACATCGTCTGTCAAGCATATCAAAATAAGATAAAGAAAAAGAAAAAAAGGAGGGCCTGTGGGCATTATTTTGCTAGTTGACACATTCATGAGATGGAGGAAGAGGTGAAGCATCACATGGAACTGTACTGAAGAATGTGACAGCTCATGTAGAGGTTAGCACACTGACGTGACACTGTGGAGACGGTGGTGGTGGTGGGAGGAAGAGGGTGACCAACAGTTTCAAGTAGGATGCCATCTTCTAGTCTCCATTAAAATGGTTTGCCATGAACACAAAAGGTCAGAGAAACAAGATGTAGATCTGCGGTACGTGTGTGTACGTCACTGTGGAGGGACAAGAATATGAAAGATTATAGAGTATTTACTATGTGAGATTTAGTTTTACACCCTGGGGAGGATCATTTGTTGCTCAAAAATCTGACCAGACTGTTCAAATCAAATATGCAATACAGGCTAGCTGCAATATATGACAGAGATCAATCTTATTTAGTGCACTATAAAAGATTACAATATAGTCTGATTGCAGATAATGTCATGTGAGATTAAGCCAAAAGTCTTCTAATATAGGACTTGTAAATGGAGAATTCACCACTTTCTCTGCTTTCTCATCCGCTCATATTTTAGAATAAGAGTTTGCCTTTACTGGTCTTATGGAAATCAATCAGGAGGATCAGCCTGTGCATATTCTCATTTGTCCAGGTCATAGTATCCTGAAGGAGTTTTAAATCGAAAAAACAATTGGACTTGGTTATTTGTCTGGGAAGACGTTTCACCTCTCATCCAAGAGGCTTCATCAGTTCATGTACGCATCTGACCAGGCTGGGACTGGTCCTACTTTCTGGTGTGGAGACCCAGGTATTTAACCTCTTGTGGGCGTTCACAAGGCTGATGATGTCACTGGTTCCCTTTTGTGCTCCAAGTGTCAACGACAGTCGTTTGCATGAATGTCGTTGGTGGAAAGTTGGTTTCGACTTCGTTAGTGCTCTATAGTGTTATAACGACAGTCGTTGGAGTCACTTGCCACTTGTGAACAGTTGTTATTCTTTGAGGCTAGATTGTTGAATCTCCTGGGAAGGGATGAAAGGGCAGCATTGTAAATTGGAGATAGGTGGTGTCTGAGACCTCCTCCCCTGTTGAGGGATGGTTTCTCTACTTTTACATAGATGGCCTCTTTTACTCCTCTTATGATACATAACATTCAGTTATTTCTTCAGACCTATTCATCTTTGAGCTTTAGGACTTAACCATACTTTCATTCATTTCACTCATTCAAACTAAACAGGTCACCACAGCTGAACTTTCAAATTACAGTACATCTTAAACTGCCTTGACACTTGTTTTCAATCTCAGGCAGACTCAATAAATTCACACATTTATATGTTCTCAAGTAATGACCTTTAGCTGTAAGCAATCACACACTGTCTCGAGAAAATGCGCTCATCTTATGTGGTTTAGCGTATCAAAAGATTAACACCTGGGTTACCAGTCATAGCTTCCTGAGTCAGGCATTGTATCCTACAACATATTGTCTGTTATGCTAATGCAAAGAGTGTCGGTTAATACCGGCTGTTATCTCTGATATGCCTTTGAAAGCTCCTTTCACTTCTAAGTGACGCGAGTTTATCTTGTGGAGAATTCCAATTTGGCTGTGAACAGATCACTGGCCCTGCTTCAATGAGCTATCACAAATCAATAATGGGATGACTTGAAATAGCACTCAAGGGAAAATAGTATCGAACTGTGCCGCCTTAAACAAGCCTGCATGCTGAATCTACATGCACAAAAACACACACATAAAAGTGCATCCTGTGGCTGTACAGCACAAGACTAACCCCTGCCCTTATGACATGTGCACTGGTGACGTACTGCAGAATCACCGCCTGTGAACACTATGTGTACATCTGCCATATACTTTTGCTAGTACCTCCCTGTTTTAACTGAGGGCTTTGCTTGACTGTCTGTTACATCTTACATGTCCAAGATAAGAAGAAACTGCTCAGTGGCAAATTTAGCATGTAATTCCATTATTGTATCACCTGCAGTGAGACTCTTTGAACCACAGCCTTGAAAACAGGTATTAAATAATTTTTCCTGTAGGTGTTTAACACAACATGCATCCACACAAAGAGGCTTTGCCCTTTAATGTGAACTAGCAAATGGGTGTAACAGAGGAGCAGCACACTGCTCATAGTTGCACCATTGTAATGCACACCAGGGAGGCTGAAAGTGGAGCAGGTGAAAGAAAGGAAAATGAGACTGGGGGATGCATGGAGGGACAGAGGCATGGATAAACAGATGGATGGATTTTAGATCTAATTTACCCCCTCCCTGACTCTGCCTCCACAAATTCAGAGTCTGGGAGTTACTGTAGCCTGTGGCGAGGTTGCAAAGGAGCCAAATATACATGGAGTGACAGGCTGTGTGAGTAGGAAGAGGGTGAACGGTGGGATGCATTACTGATAACGGTAACTTCTGCTGTCTGACTTGTCTGGAGGTAAAACTTGCAGAATGGTGCAACTATGTAGATTTCTCATATATTCCACATTATTTTTTTCAGAAACTCTCTTTGTCATTTCATTCTTCGCTGAACTTTTATTGTTGTATGATATCTGGTATTTGTTTCTGTCCCCAAAAATGTATTAGTAAGCTTCATATTTGTATGTTTCTTGCAGATTACCATATCTGTTATAAATGTCAAAATGTCATTCTAAATGTTTCTTTGTTCACAGTTTACACATCTGAATCTGAATTTAATCAAGTCATTATAATGCATGAGAATATAATTCATAAAAGAAATACATCCTTAATTTACTCATTGTGATTGTGGTCACAGTTTTGAGTTGCTGAGGAAATCAAATCAAATCAAAACCATCACAGTAATGTTTTCTGAATAGGAAATCTCCTTTACCCATTGGCTACTTATTCCCTTTAAAACCTGTATTCCAAGTAAAAAGCAAGTGAATAAATTGGATCAATTCCCATTTGCCCCTTTACATTATCCATTGAGATGAATGTAGCTTTCTTTTTTCTTTTTCTTTTTTTTTTTTTAAATAAACTCATCTAATGCCAGTTTCAGGGCATTTCCAGTTTAATAGCTCACTTTCTCACAGTGCAATTCACACAGTTGTGAGACCTTGTGGTTGTGGAGGCGCCCACGCCTGCCCCCTCTGCCACACCCGCGACAATACACGCCGTCTTCAATTAGCTCATTATCTTGAGCATCAGCTGTTAGCCTATAGCTCCACATAGAGAAATCACAATCTTCCGCAGACACTTGCATGTCCAAGAATAGGTCTAATAATTATACGTGGGTTGGATGTGTACAGTAACGAGCTGATGAGGCGCTATGCTGAGAAAGGTGCACCTGCTGACTCTGCCGCCTGGGCCTTGATCACCATGAAATAAAGGATGCCCTGATTGTGTGCAGCTTATTAAAGCAGCCTGCCGACCATATTGGTCGGATTAAAGCTCCGTGGCAACACCCTCTCCATCCGTCCATGACACTTGAGGCACAAAGCGGTGTCTTTGCGGAGCATGCACAGCGCGGTTTTGTGCAAAGCCTGTCACCGGCACGAAGATGCTTCCCATCCCCTCACCTACAATGTCATTTCGTAGCAACCGGCAAATGCAGCATGCACCTGTTCCGCTCTCATCCGCGCCCAATGAGACAAACAAAATAAAACGCATACCTGTCCTGTCAGGTCCGGGTGTCAGGCTTCAGTCCGGATTCTGATCATTGAGGTTGCAGGAACCTGGAAGACGGACGCCGCCACCGCCCCAGAGCAAGCCCCTCACTCTGCCACGGGAGATGTAGCCCTGCAGGCTGGGACAACAGACAGGCACAAGCCGGCAGGGATGGCTTACGGTCGGGAAGGGCTAGGAGGAGAGTAGAGGGGCGTTTTCACGGTGAAAGCGGGGGAACTCCTAACGTCGTGCGTGATGTGTGAGGACCGCTCCGCTTATGACACGCAGCGTCTTCCCTCACTGGCTTTACTGATTTTTCGGGTCATCTTTAGAGCACAGTGTTGAGCACTTATGGCATCGCGACTGACAAAAAGAAAGAGACCTGCAGCCTGGTTTCAGCTGAACAGATTTAAACCCACTTTTAATTAGGCTCATTGTAATTTATTCGATACAGAATTTGATTGAATAGATATCGTCTCCTGAATTGCTACTTCATTTCATGATTGTCAAGTTCTTATCTGATCAGTTTCATGTGTAATCATAGACCTTCGTTACAATTCAAGTGTCCACATCCTCAGAGCTGCTGAGCTGCTGCTCCAGAGTTTTTTTAGCAAGGAACGATCCTGCAGCCTGTCTGTGTCTGAGCGCCCTCAAATGTCATTTACGCACCTGTCAGTTACTAAAAGTCCAAATTCAAAGTGCATTTGACATTATTAATTGCAAATGAATGCTCTTGACTTTGCACTAACAGAAAGTTTTATTTATAGTTGCTGACATAATGGTAGATTGGGGCCTAAAGATGTGATGTAAAGCAGGCTTAAACACAACAGAGCATGCATGTGAAAGGGGTCTCCTGGCTTTAGCCCTGCACTAATGGAGGTCAGTGCTCTCAGAGTAGGACAGGATACAAATAGAGAAAAAGGCATATTGTTAAAGGGACGCATATTATTTTACGTGAGGTCAGTTGTGGCAATTTTCTGATGAATGTCCATTTCCTGTTTGATAGTGCTAAAATAGAGCTCCCTAAGCCAACATAACATCTGTTTGATCACACACTCAACTAGCTTTAACTCCTGACATGTCTTACATTCAGACACATGTAGAAGTGCGTCTCTCACTCATCGCATTAAGAAAAATGGTCTTATTGTTCCCTGCATAGCAAGAAGCGTGTTGAATGAATGATGGCTAAGTGGGTGATGTATTGCACTGGTGACTCACAGGAACCTTCTGTACTTAACGCCCTCTTTGGCTTTCACGCACAAGTGTTCTGTTCAAATGCAAATATGCATACAGGAAAATCAGTTCCCGTCACGCTTCAGCGGGTCTCCTTCAGCTGCTTACAGGATATGCAGAAATGAGCAGCGCACTGACTTCATAGCCATATGGGGAAGATTTTTGGAGTGTCAGATGATGCTATAGGATATGTCTGACTTTGTTATCCCAGTACTGAATGAAGTAAGATATTATATTGACTACATGGCCACTAGGCTTACCCATATTAAAATCATTTAGGATATCAATTTCACATTGTGTGAACATATAAGCTCAAACTCCAAGTGGTCGTGAAGAGATATGGTATATGATTGCTGCTGCAGATGATCATGGTATATGATGGTATATTATTGCCACCATGTGGCCGTCATCACACACACCGCATCCATAAGTACAGTATACAGTGTATTGTGTGGCCTTCACCCATACATCAAGCACATTTCAGTTTTCAGTTGGCCACCGAGAGCTTTTCAGTGCCTTTGCACCCTCGTTCCAACACGTAATTACACATATCTGCCTGTAGTGTCATAAGAAAGAACCACCACCGGACTTACATACCTGAATTATGTTGCTTCAAGCTCCCTCTGTTTCATATATAAGGCCTTATCATTTTTTCTAGTTATTACCTCCTCACACTGAGACTGAGCAAAGCCATACATTTCTATAATATGAAAAGATCATTCTAAACCTCTGCTTTGCTGACAAATTGAGTAATCTCAGCTGCAGCAGTGTGAAACCTCGTACGCCAACTCAGTGGAATCGACTAATGTTTTATCATTAAGTCATTGTAAATGTTTTATTAATCCGAGGGTAATTCAACTTAAATTTTCTGCTTTTCATTTTCAGGCCGTCACCACTGATAAACACGAGTTCAGTCAGTGACTCGAAATGATGATTTAATGGGCTGAATGATCACTTAGTAGTGCATTCATTTAGATCAAATGTCTACAGAAACATCGTTTGCATATTACCTCCCAAAATGAAATATGTGTGTTGATTTGAGAAGGAAGCCTAACACTCTTTTTGAGACTGTCACCAAGGGACAGCTCATTGAACAGGTTCACTGCTGCTAATATCCGGGTGCTTCAGTTGATCATCAGCTGACATTCACTGACGACACCACTGCGATCTGTAAAAAAAAAGAAGAAAAAAAAAAAAGAAAAAGCCCAGCAACAACTCTACTTTCTTCAGAGGATGCGTCGGTTTGCAGTGTGTGGAAAACTCTTCTTCCATGCTAGAGTCAGTTGTCAACTTTGCTATTATTACTTGGTTTGGCAACAGGCTGCACATTATAGTTCCAGTGGCCAGGACGATCACTGGCGTCTGACTGGCTGATCTGCCTTACATCTTCAGAGAGAGAGAGAGAGAGAGAGCTGTTTCATTCAGTCATGTTAGAGAGCCCTCCTTGTCCTCTGTGTGGAGACTTTAAACTTCTCAAGTGGGTTAGCATCTGTTTTCACATATTTTACATATTTATGTGTTATAGGTTATCTATATGTAACTTCTCTGCACTTTCCCATTGGGAAAAGTTGAAAAGTTCAATACATAGAGTTAAAACTGTCAACAGATTTTGTAGTTCAAAGACCACAGACATGATGGAAACTTGCTGTGGGACTATAAGGCACGGTTGTTTCTCCTGATGTTAATGAAAACAATGTGAACCACGGTTAATTCAGTCTCCAGTGCTCCAATAATACCAATTCATTTAACAAGGTCAGTGGAAATAACCACACATGTTGTATTTGTACTAATTCTGGTACAGTGTTGTCAGGTCTTTCTGTCGTATGAAGAACTGACTTCAAACTGAGAAAACATGAGCAAATCTGCCAGAGAGACGAAACAGCTGTTGACTGAGCCTGATATCTCAACTGTATTGTGTACTGAATTGTTTTCTCAGCTTCAGTGAACAACAAAAAGTTGGTTTATCCATAAAAGCAAAATGATACGAAGTCTCATTAAAACGACGTAGTGAATAAACTTTTCTCCAGCTGGAGAATTAGCACCAGCAGCTATTTCTCTTCACGGAAGTGGATGGAAACACACTTATTCATTTGCATTTTCTTTTGCAGATTCTCTCAAAATTCAGTCAGAATGTCCACTACATTTGTTTGGATGGAAACACACTTATTGTTATAGAGCAACAACACGTCAGACTTTGACATGGGAGACAATTGTTTGTTTCCTGTTCCCACAACAGTCAGTTTAGTTTTTTTAGTTAGTTTTTTTGTGTTTTTTAAGCACCGCCACAATCATTATCCAACTTTAACCAAGTGTTTATTATTGTAACCATGGCAATGAAGATCTAAAACACCTTAAGCGCTTCTTTGTCACATCATAAAACTGTTTAATTTTCCTGCCAATAGAGACATCACATCAGAAAACACCTCTGCTTGTCATTCTGAAGGACAAACAACATATGTTGTAATCTAATCATTTGAAGGACTTCTAACTAAGCTGGCTTTACATTTTCACAACTCATGAGTCAACGTTGAACTAATTATTTAAGTTCAATTGACACACATTTTTAAGAAACCTTGCGAGGAAGCTGGATTTCTTGAAGCTTGAAGCTATTTGATTGTGGCCTAACTACAGTGGTTCGGACCAATCAGTGTCCTATGGGGGGGGGGGTACTGGCATGGGGGGCGTGTCCTAGGAGTGATGACAGCAAGAAGCATGGAGGCTTCTAAAGAGGTTAGCATTGATACTGTTATACTGTACTGGGAGCTGGAGAATATGTTGGGCAGGAAAAGATGTTTTCTCTTTTCTCCCGACGGTCTTCGGAAAAAGTTTGATTTACCAACTGGCTCCGCCGATAGAGAAGAAAATGGGAAGGATGAAGAATCCGATTGGTCGAAGTTACCTCATGATAAACATTGATAGACAGATTTATCCAATCGTTTTCCAATTTCTTTTCTTTTGAAAGCGCCTGCCCTTTTCCAAACAGTTGCCAGCTAAGCCTTCCCAGATGGTTCTGTGCAACAGACCATCTGGAACGTCAGATTCATTTTAAGGCGGCTGGGGAACTTTAGTTATTTTCAACTTGAACCTTCTTAAAATGTGAGAAAAATTACCTTAATTTCCTTTTGTATATAAAGTATAAGGAATTAAAATAAACGAAAATAAATTAATAATGTTTTTTTACACTTCCTTTAAAAATTAAAAAGTTTTTTACATGTCAAGTCTTCAGTAGAAAAAGTCAAAAACCAAATGTTCTAGGTCTGTAAGTCTGTGAGTCCTTAATATACTAATCACAATAAAAATGACAGCTCCAGTCCCTCCAACTATGCTTCAGATGTCCAGTTTTAAACGGTGAATCGAATCATCTCTCAAGTATTATGAACAGTAAAAGCGTTCAAAGGTTGTAAATGTGTAATGGTGGGGAAAAAAAAAACGTATTAGTGTGCTGCTGTTGGTTTGGAAAACTGTTGTGTTTCCTGAATGTTATATAACCATGAAGCTTTGATTTTCATCAGCTCTGTCAGAGTAAAGCGGAGGAGCAGACTGCTGCACAGTGAAGTCACAGGGCCTCAGAAATGTTTCTTTATGATTGACAGGTTGTGGACACTCAACCAGACTGAAGGGTTAGGGAACCCATACAAATGTGACAGGTACTGACAAAGTTGGAGTCAAAGACCAGCAGGAGAAGGTAGACGGGGACCACACCCCTGTGTCCTCTGCCGGAGGGGATGATATAATTGTGGTTTGCGACCTAAACAAATAAGCAACGGAGGCTAAATGCACATTTGGGCTCCTACAATCACTATGGATTATTTTTTTTAACCAGTAGTGAGGAAATTGAATCCATGTGTCTGAGATGGACAGAAATAGAGAATTCTTTATATGATGATGTGGTGTGATTTTGTTCATGGAGGCATAATCAGATGTGTGCACAATATTCACCCAGTGTCATCACACCCTGTCTGTGAAAAATCTTTACTTTTCCTGACCTTACACCTGTTTAAACAAACACGCGCACACACACACACACACACACACACACACACACACACACACACACTGCACATGCTTGTTTTTTCTCTTGTAAACGTGCTGCTCGTCATGACCACGTCTGACAGGCTGTATATCAGGTCACACTGTGGTATGTGTACAGTTCAAGACCACCAACCTGCTGACTGTCTGCTGAAGCCTCAGCTCAGCAGACAGCATCACGGAGCTGTCCTTCACATTTATGTCCATGAGAAGTAGGGCTACTTCTCAGAAGTAGCCCTACTTCTCATGGCCATTAATGTAAATGATTTTACCACATCTGGATCTCAGTGACACGGCTCCTTATGTGTAACTAAGTGTTTTTCTTGACATCACACTGTGGTGTGTGTGTGGCCGTCTAGAACCTGTGGCTTGTAAAGCTGGAAGGTGTCTGCTCTCCACCAGAACCTGAGCTTCAAAGATGAAAACAGAAAGTATTTGTATTGATTTCCCACTGATCTTAACAGACATAGATGCCCTACTGTGTCACTACGGTGGTTGAATTATGTGAGCATACCTCAGACAAGGAGGTCACGCTACAATACAATGAACAGAATTAGTAATTTAAAAGGAAAATGTTTTTCTACATTATTCAATGAAGCCGCTTGAATTATAAAGATCTGGTACAGAGGAACAGAGGGTTCTCCGGAGGCTCAGAATGATCAAAGTGTGCACAGAACATCTGCTCTTCCTAAATCATTTCACTGAGCACAGCCTGGACATAGATAGAGCTGAACTCGTGCTCAGTGCCAAGTCTAACCCAGGTTCAGATTTGATAGATACTCGACACAAAAAGTGGAAAATAAGGAATTCCAGCTGCTTCATGTCACAGAGGGACAGTCCTCAAACTCAGAGATTTACATAAATGTGCAGTGACACAATGAAAGAATGCGTGAGAGGAGAAAAGGTGTGGCGTTTATGGTTTGGAAACAGTGAAAGGTGAATTATTTGTGATCAGTGCGGTTGGTGAATCAGAACACATGGTCTATCCATGCAGTGCTGAGCATAGCATAGCTTCATCACTCTTCTTCTTCTTCACATGAAGTGTGTTTGATCCTGTTCCCATCTGCTCAGTTTCCAGTTATACAGTTATACATCCATGAGCACGTCTTCCTCCTGTCTGTGAGCTGAGGTCCATTCTCCATTTGTTCCACAGAGGAGACGAGGAGTGAGGGATGAGGAGCCACCTGAGGAGCTTGAGGAGAGGATAAACAAAGTCACAACAAAAATAAGCCATCAAAATGAAAGTAAAAGTGGTGAGTCGAACACATGTCTAGTTCAAGCACACAAATTGTCCAGGGTTTTCTTTTTCCAACAGAGACTTTCCAAAGAGCTTCAATTCTGTTTGGAAGTTGCAATAAATTATAATGTTATTACCAAGAAATTTATCATCATCTTGTTATATCTAAGCAATGCACATCTAATTCTGTTCTTGCTAGTACAATTGGAAACCATTAGCTGTCACCAAGTTATTATTATACTGGTGTTAAATTTTCTAGGGGATCAATGGAAATGATGAAAATTTGGATCTGTCAATTTACTGTCGGGGCGCAAATACTTTAATAACTCAGTTAAAAGTGGGAGGGAATGTGTTAAGCAGGTACTGCAACGGATTTGTTGGGACTGTAAAAGGTCATATAAGACAAACAATGGTCACTGACATTTTTAACGGGTGTGTGTATCTGGTTTTGATAATACGTTGGTTAAAAAGTCCTTTTGAGTTTATTTAAAAGCCCACTAATAAATGATTCCAAAATCTGATGGTATAGTCTACTATAACCATTAAGACATGTAAAATACACTTACAAGTCAATTTTTTAGTTTTCGTTACCTTTCATTGAAGATATTGTTTTTAAACTGGTCAAATTTAAGACATTTTGTTTTACATCTATCAGAATGATATGTATTAAAGCCATAAGAAAATAAGGTAACCATAACTTACCAGGAGCGGAGGTCTAAAGCATTCACTAACGCTAAAGTAAATCACAGCATTATAGCGAACCTAAGGAACTAAAAAGGTACATAAGCATTTGCTATGGGCCCCCTGACAGCTGTTACAGATGATACATGCAACGTAAAAAAACAAACACCCCCAGAAAGAGTTTTTTAAAGTGAGTCTTGCATGGTGTTCCTGTTTGGTGAGACCAAAAATTATAAGAGACAGAAAAGATAAGACAGAGGTAATGACAGGCAGCCAAGTTTTGGCACCTGGATCTAATAAGCTGTTGAGCTGTGTACATCCAAGTCACTGCACCTTTCTCCGTCCTGTGCGAGGCAACCTCACGCCCCAGCTTGGCCTCTAAATGTGTTCCTTGTGTGAAGTCAAGCCAGACAACTCTACAGGTGGCAGCCTCAAACAAACACAAATATGACTTTACAGGCTTGTTCTTTAAACAGGGCCGGCGTTCATCAATCTTCTGAGAATGACGCCTGAGAATGCTGTGAAGCTTAAGAGTAAAAAGTTGAGTGTGAGCAAGAAGAGACGTTTATTCTGCTTACAGCAAAGTGTAAAAACAACTTTTAAGAGCTACTTAGTGATGACATGATTGATCATATGTTCACAGACTGAATAACCACTCAGAGTTATAGCTTGAGCCTAAATCTGCACACTGTACAAAAAACATACATAGTTATAATTCTTTGAAAAGTTCATTTCATTTGTGGGAAAGGCCTGCACTGTGAAACAGGTTCAACATTCCCAGGATAACTTTTCATTATCCGGCTTCACTGAACCTAAAGTTGGCTGTCCTGGATAACCTGTACTATATGAAGAGGTGGAGTTATTAATTACAAGCAGAATCGTCAGAACCATGAATAAAGCACCTAATATGATATGAGAAGAAATGTGATACCTGCTGGTAAATTTGGTTCTAGTCACGCACAAAAGTCATATTCAACAAGGTGGAACGTAAACTAAATATGATCACATAACTGGAATTGAAAATAAATATTTTCAGATTAATAAAGTCAGGCTAAGGCTATACTCTAAACAAGTGCACAAATTATTATTAAGTGTCTTACTGAGTAATATGATGCAGATAAAAAAAAGTTAAAGTCATGTCAGACTGTTGAAGAGAGAAGTAGCTCATGTCTGCTGAGGCCTATCTGACAGAAATGTTCATTTATAATCCTGAGAAATATTTAAGAGTGTGTGGATAATATTTCCATTAAAGACATCAGAGGTTTAGTTTTTATTTCCATTTATTGTCACATAGTCTCATAGTCTCTCATTCTGAGCTGCAGTGATGGATGAAGAGTGTAAAGCATCAACACTGCCAGGAATCAAAGAATCTTGGTGCAATTAAAATGAAGCTATAATAATTATTATGTAATTATTTAGTGTGATTAACTTCGTAGAAATCTGGTGCCCATTTGTCAATTCAATTCAATTCAGTTTTATTTATATAGCTTTGAATCTTAATAGAAGTTTGAGAAGTCCCAGGAAGCACTTGGTGGCAGTGACAAAGAAAAACTGCCTTTTAATAGGATAGGTAGAAATGATAATTATCATAATAATAATAATCATAATGATGATAATGATGATAATGATAATAATAATAATGATAAGGAGACCAATAATGATACTTGTAAAACTAATTGTAGCAGTAGAGAACGAAAGAAGAGAAAGCACAAGTTAAGCCAAGTTAGTAATAATTGTTAATGTGATATGAATGCGTACAGATGGAGAGGGAGAGGAGGAGAAAGGAGCTCAGTGCATCATGGGAAGTCCCCCAGCAGTCTAGGCCTATAGCAGCATAACTAAGGGCCGGTTCAGGCAAGCCTGAGCCGGCCCTTACTTTAAGCTATATCAAAAAGGAAAGTTTTAAGGCTACTCTTGAATGTAGGGCATGTGTCTCCCATTCTATTTGTGGAGACCATGGGAACAACAAGTAAGCCTGCACTCTGGGAGCATGGTGTTTTAGGGGGTTAATAGGGTCATATAAGCTCTTTAAGATATGCTTCATAGGTGAGGAGGAGGATTTGAAATTCTATTCTGGATTTTACAGGGAGCCAATGCAGTGACGTTAATACGTGAGAGATATGATCTCTTTACCTGGTTCCTGTCAGTACTTGTGCTGCAGTATTTCACATCAGCTAAAGAAAAAAGAAAAAAATATTGTGTAAATCTTTCATAGTAATTTTTGGGGTCAAAATTAACATGTTCTTTTAGTAGTAGGGAGGAGTGTCATGAAAGTTATGGCTATGAATTTTCGTTTTTATGGTCTCTTTCAGTTGTATGTGCTGGTAGTGACAGTGCAGGGCGGGGTAAGTTGTATGAGGGTTTGAAGGTCAATTGTCAGGACAGAGCTGCCACTCGAAAGGTGCTTCAGGCTGGTTTCTCCTCTCCATTTCCTCTCCGGAAAGTTGATGAGTTCCTCACTGATTTAAAATATAGGTTTATGCCAGATGGTACTAAGAGTAGAGGAGATAGTTTGAGGTTGAGTATATCATTTTCTTTCCACCAGGCAGTGAGAGTGGTAGTTATGGTGTCAAATTTGAAGAAGCTGTGGGACTTATGAGTGCAATATGCTGAATGGGGAGATCTTCATAAATGAGCTGTCTGATATCAAGCCAGGCAGAAATTGAGTTGTTTGTCCAGTGTTGGATATACCGAAGCTGGTGGAAGAAGAAGTACTGGTAAAAACGGCGTCAAGCCCGCCATATTGTTTGGAATTTTGTAGTGTAGTTATTATGATCCTGGGCCTTTTGCCTTTGCAGCATAATGTATTAACTGTTGAATTCATGGGGGGAAACCAGCCCAGAGGTGGAGTGACAGGGGTCATGGCAAATAGATTTGATCTTGATGGTGGAAATGTGGCCAGTTAAAGGGAGTGGGTGTGAATTCCATCTATGCATGTCCTCTTTGGTGCTGTGATGTAGTAATGGGATAGAGGTTCCATCAAAAGTGCAAATAGTAATTGTGTTGATGGTCATTCTAGCCTAGTACCTCTCTATAAGTTGAATGTTCTAGATATTTGTCCAATAGTGATTATAGATGCTGAGGGTGAGTTATATAGCATCTTAGTCCAGTCCAGTTTCAGCCAAAGCTGAAACAGATTGAGAATGTGATGAGAAAAGACCTGCCTACTTTGTCAAATGTCTTCTCACCATGTAGAGTTAAAATAACTCCTTGTATCCAATTTGGTTTTTGAATAATCTTCACATGTTTTCCGAGGCATGTCTCCCTTTGATGAAACCAGCCTGATCCGGGTGTACAGGTGCTGAAATTACAGATTCCAGTCTCAATGCCTTATTTTTGCTCATATTTTAACATCAGTGTCTATTAACAATACTGGGCAGTAGTTGGAACAGTGTGCAGGGCCTTTGTTTGATTTAGGGATAAGTGTTAAGTATTCATATGGTGGGGAATTTTAAAACTATGGAAGACTTCAGAGATCATTTTGAAAAACAAGGGTCTAAGAAGAGACCAGAATGAGCAGAAAATTCTACTGGGTATCCATCTAAACCTGGGGACCTGCAGGGCATGAGCAGTACTGCTTCCCTCACTTCATCTACAGCAGTGGTTCCCAAACGGTGAGCTGTGAAGGTAATGCAAGTGGGCCAACAAATCATTTGGAAAACAAAAAGGTTTGGGTGAAATAATAAAACAGTTTTAAAATGAAATGATCTTAAAAAAAAAAAACATTAAAAATGTTTTAAAACTCCTTTAATTGTTTTTTTTTCTCGTTTTAAAGTGATAGCTCAGATATTTTGACATGGGAGTGTGTGAGGTAGGTCTAGATAGTCAATGTATTACCTGCAGTGGTTTTCAATCTGCGCCATCTCAGTGTAGAGAAGCAGCTGAGAGTACTGGCACAGAAGATGACTGCTGCCACGTCGTATCACCCCCTACCCCGTGAGGGCCATGGAGACACATTGAGGACCCTTATTTTCAATGATGCTGAGATTGCAAAAGCAGAAAGTAAACAAGTAAACAATCAGAATACAAAAATCAGTTCCTCATGAAAGTTCCTAATAAAAGCAAATACATGCAGGAGCATTATGATTTAAATGATTTTAAACTATATTTCTAAATTGTCCCAATGTTTTCAGGAAGTCGATATTTTAAAGCGCGTTGTTGTGTATTCAACAAGTCTGGAGCATGAAATCAAAAAGCAGTCTTTGCAAGTTCAGAGTCGACCCGAGGAACATGCAGTGTAATCCGGTCTCGAGAGAGAGCAGGTTTATTATGATATATTATGAAACGAGCTCTGAGAATTCATCATTTTATCTCTGTATTGCTATGGCATTGGATTTTTCAGTTTGTTGTTTCAATTGATCAGCCAAAAGTTTACAATGTTATTGACAGACTCGGGCGTTGAGTGGTGCAGTGGGTTGAGCAGGCGTCCCATATTTAGAGGCTACAGTCCTCGCTGCAGTCGGCCCCGGTTCGTCCCGCATCAGACGGCGCTTTACTGCATGTCATTCCCCCTCTCTCTGCCTCCCCATTTCCTGTCTCTCTCTACTGTGCTATCATAAAGGCATAAAAAGCCCCCCCCCCAAAAAAAAATGTTGTTGACGGACTATAAGAAGCTTGTTTTCTTTTTCTTTCTTTCTTTTTTTTTTTTAGGAAGACTATTGTCAGCAAAACCAAACACAAGCTTAGTGTTTGGTTTTGCTGACAATGTCTTTAGGCAGTTGAAAGGCCAGGGTGTCTGGTCTCTTCACCTCCTGCTCTAGAAAATGTTCCCCTGCAGTTTGTCTTTTCTTTTTTTTCTTTTTCTTTTTTTTTTGTGGAATTGCAATTACCTCTAACTGCTTTTCCTGTTTCCCAGCGAGTGCTTGTGGTTATATTAGGGGTGCTGTTGCTTTCTTGGAAGAATGCCTACTACAAAATACTTGATAAAATCTGGTCCTTCAGGAGTCAGATAGGGAAGTGCCACCTAGGTGGGGGATGTGGGTGAATTCCTGTTAGTAATTTGAGGGTGAGAGAAGCATGGTCTGAATAATGATACTGTGGATGGTGGGTTCTGTTGCTCTATGCATGAGTGAGTTGCTAATCAAAAAAATAGTCAATGTGGGAGTATGTTTTATGGTATGGAGAGTAGTAAGAATATTCTCTATTGTCTGGGTTGTGTAGTCTCCAGGTATGTGTCAGTTGCAGTTGATTTATGAGAATATGGTGTATTTTTGCTAATCAGAATGGAGGCACCACATTTTGTGGAATCCTAAGTACAGCGGTAGGTCTGGCCGATCCATCTTGGCCTTGAGTTTGTGAGACTTTGCCTCTGTGAGATGGGTTTCTTGTAGCAGAGAGATGTCTGATTTCAGTTTTGTGTAGATGGTTTAATACTTTGGTCCTTGTTGCAGGGGAGGGAATTCCTCTTATATTCCAAGATGTTATATTCAGTGCCAGTGCCGTGGTGTTACTGATGTTGATAATGAGAAAAGGGTTGTGCTATACAATGTGCTTGTTAAAGCAGCTTCTCCATGCATACTTCATTACATCCATGAAATGCACAAATACATAAGAGAATTGAAAGTGAAGTGAGGGGGAAAAAAGGACATAAAGTAATTACAAAGGTCTTTAAATTCATGTGAGAACATTAAGCACAAAGAAAACCAAAGGAAAACTTGAGATCTTTCACATGCATACATACAGATGTAGTCAATGATGGGTCTTGTTTTGCCAGCATTATTTTTTGTGGTGTCTTGTGTTAGTTTCACGACTGAGTGCATGGATTCTTTTATTGCATTGCTTTGTTTGTTTGTTCAGTTATTCCCATGAACAGATTTGTTGCACATGCTGCAGCCATATCCAGGAGGACATCCAGGTTTCTTTCAAGTTTTGGTTTTCAGTAGGTGTTGGTGTTGACCTGAGAGAGTGTTGACTGTAACTTTTAGCTCCTATCTGTAGTGTTTCAGTCTGTGATTGGCTGTATTGAAGAATCGCCTCAAGATCTTTTATGAAGTAGTTTCAAAGTGAAGTTTATTGTTGACTGACTTGACCTCAACGGTGATGATTCCGTCGTCTGTTTCGATGGACCAGTCTCACCTCAGTCGTTTCTGTGAAGGACTCATGATGCACAGTATGTAAAAATAATCATCAACAAAGCTTTAAGTTTTGATGGTATAATCCATGAAGAATGATCGTTATTGTTAAAACTGAGACTTAAGATCATTAATAAATTCAGAGAACAGCCACAATAACAAATGGAATTGACTATAGTATTTCCCATGTTGGATGAGAAAGAGCTAAGCTTTCAAAGGAGGTATAATTAATTTCAGGTTTAGGCTTGAATGATATGCTTGTATCAAAAATGGCTGCAGCTCCACCTCCTCAGCGGGTGCCTTGAAGAATGTGCGTATTACTAGTGGGGGGGAGGGTGGATTCACTGAGGCTAACATATTCTTCATGAAACAGCCAGGTTTCATTAAAACAATATAAATTAATATGATAATCTGACATTAGATCAGATTAGAACAGATCATATTAGAGCCACTGTTTTGGGTGGGGGACTGCTCTAATAGAAGCGCAAAGCAGCATGTAGGATTGTGACTCTGCCTCCTGGTCTTAACTCTTGGTTGTCATGGTTTTCGTCATGGGATGAATGCTGACTCTCCTAATCAGCTCTTCCCCAGAAAGTAGGCCAGTTATTTACTTGCACTTGTACTTGAGTGATTCCATATCATGCAACTTTATACTTACACTCCACTGCAATTAAGAGAACAACATTATACTCTTTACTCCACTACATTAACTGCTATAGAAGATCATTTCTAGATTGAGATTTTATGTACAAAACATACGATCATCATTTATAATATGATGCATTGTTAGATAAAACTATACTGATTCACCTTTAGAATACAAAAATGCTGCTTAAAATGTATTGGTGCCATTTTGCATTATGAGTTAATGAATATATAAAGAGGGGTCTGACAGAGTACCAGATGCTGCCGCCTTCGTCTTTGTCTTCTTTGTCATCTTTGTCATCTTTGTTTCCTTGTCTCTGTGGTGGGATTGCTGGGATTACATCACACCGACATCAATTTTACATCGTAGGTTTTAATCACACAGTAATATGTTCAATAGACAACACTTCAAAATGACCAGTGATCAACTGTAGGTGTCACGATCTTGTGCAGACATCACTGTGTATGAGTATTGATATTTAAATAAATTTTGCTGCTCAAATTTTGAATGCAGGACTTTTACTCTTAATGGAGTATTTTTATTTTTTATATTTTTAGCTGCAAAACTCCTGACTTTCTGATCAGCGTCAGCAGTACTTGTGTTTAGTGCTAATTAGAAAATGGTAAACTGGAAACCACTGTCACAACCTGGCTCAAGGCTGGGAGGGCCACACATGAGTTATATCTAAAAATAACTTTATTTTACAGAACTAAAAAGGAAATTAATAATAATGATAATAGTAATAATAATAACTTGGATTTTTATAGCGCCTTTCAAGGTACCCAAGGCTGCTTTCCGCAGGGAAAGAAACACAAAATAAATAAAGAACAAATAAATGAACACAAGACGAGACAGAAGAGCGATGGCAGAGATTGGAGGAGATTGGAGGAGATGAGGCAGCTAGAGGCCAGAGGCCTTGGTGAACAGGTGGGTTTTCAGCAGTTTTTTGAAAATGTCCAGCTGTGCGGATCTCTTCCGGGAGAGAGTTCCAGAGGGTGGGGGCTGCCACACTGAATGTTCTGTCACTGAAAGATCGCAGGCTGGTGTGGGGGGGTGGAGAGTAGACCAGTGTCAGAGGACCAGAGGTTCCAGGACGGGGTATAGGGGTGGAGGAGGTCAGACAGGTACTGGGGTGTGAAATCATGGAGAGATTTGAAGTTGAGGGAGAGGATTTTGTTCTGGATGTGGGCTTTGACTGGAAGCCAGTGAAGTTGGATGAGGGTGGGGGTAATGTGCTGCCAGGGCTTGGTGCGGGTGAGAATCCTGGCAGTTGAATCTAAAGACAACAGGGTGGAAGCCTGACCGAACTCCACCCATCAGGCTTCTGCAGGGAGAGGCCTGCTTAGAGAGGGTTGTCATACCATAGTAACCATTATACCTGACAAAAATCAGTATGTTAGTATTGTCATTGTGAGCTCTTAGCTCAAAGCATCCTTGGACCCACGGCCTCACTGTGGACCATGATGTATCTGTGGCATTCCGTCAGGACAAGGCGAGCAGTGCTTGACCAGCAGACATCTTGTCTCTGGAAGCTAGCTTGACTACCAGTTGTCGCATCAATTATTTTCTTAAGTGTGGCCACGTCCCGTTGACAAAGGCTGGGTAAAGTCAAACAAAGAGGGGAGCCGTCTTTTCTGGACCTCTGTGCATGTGCATTGAGGATAATCCTGGGATCTTTGGTGGGTGACAAGCTGTAGCTAGCTACAGATGAGCTTCCACCATTCTGAGATCAGTTATGATATTGCACGCATTTACATGTGCAGATGCACGTGGAAACTGTCCTTGCACATTAGAAAATGACTTCAGTCTTTTCTTCCGTAGAAATAAAAGTTGTAGCAAGTAAAAGAGAAAATGACACTGTGATTTATCATCTCTGTAAGAGAAATGCAGTACATTTGAGAATTTTGTAGCTGTAAAAACCATAAATGGAAATAAAATAATTCCAACTAACTTGATCCATTTTCACATATGAACCCTGGACCCTGTCCGGATTTACCCTTTCACCATGTCGTCTGACTCACCGGATATAAGCTGTGGGTACAAGCCTGTCATTGAGCGCCTATTTCAGGCAGCTAGACCATTCTCCAGCACTCTCACACTGCTGTGGAGATAGGTCTGGCTATGCAAGACTACAATCTCACCTACCGGAAACACTGTTTAGTTTAGGTGAGGGGGTGGCCCCAAGGTAGAGCGTGCACGAGAAATGATAGAAACATTATCAGCACGCCCACTTGCCTGAATTCTCCGGACAGTGACCGGCTTGATTCACACACCGGCTCAATCAGACAACATGCACACTTTATACTGGGGAGCTGGCAAAGGTAAAGTCTGTTTAATACCAGGTCCAACTCACTGGAACATTTGTGCTCACACATACAGCGTCTCCAGGAAAGGTTCAGGGTGTCAGTGCATGTGTGAAAGCACCTACGTATATTGTGTTAGTCTAATTTGTACATAGTGACAGCTGTGACATAGGATATTTTATGGTTTTGGTGTGTTTTTATTTCTCGCACAGAATACCAGTTTGGAAGGTACATGTTTAAATCTGTCAATAATCTTGACAGGTGTGAACTAATTTACTGAGCAGTTAAACTGAATCACCTCATCAATCTGACAGTAAAATGTGTCCTTGAGGCTTGTACAAGGTTGCCAATATAAATTCTGACAAAAAAGGAAATCCAAACAATAAGGAGATAAGCTCATCACCTTAGAATATTTCCATGCACTAACAAATAGATAAAAGTAATAAATAAGAGTTTCCCATTGTGTTTCGCAAAATCTGCCTGGACTGGTTGATTTTCTTTTGGTTGTAAAAGTTGTAAAAGTTGTAAAAATAAATAAGAAAAAAAATAAGATAAAGTTGTAAAAAAGTTGCAAGTTGTAAAAATGAAAAATAATGAAGAAAGAAGACAACCACTAATAAATTGATAGACACAGTACATATACGCACACATGCACAGCATACAAACATACACATATACATTTAAAACTGGAGACAATAATGCAGCCAACAGCTTAAACAGTTTCCAACTGATGAATAACTGCCAGAAAAAAAGATTGATAACATCAGTCTGCAGCTATGAGATCAATCAGATGCATGAAAGTAAAAGACGCATCCCAAACCCTCAATGTTCCAGAAAGCAGAAATAAACCCAGTGGGGAAAAGTACAGTCCACATAGCACATATTGTTCCCAAGGTGTTTTTACACATACGTTCCATCAGTGTCTCCTTGGCCTGCAACCACCCCACCACTTCTGGCTTCAATTCCAGGAACGAAGAGAAAAAATAAAGTGTTTCTCTCCCATTATAGCTGTTAACTTTCTTCCACAAAATTGTCAAATGGTCTTCACCACAGTGGAATGAAAATGGGGATCATGTATGAAATTACATCAGAATTGTGAAAGTTCCCGCTGAAGTGAAGTGGAACAAAGGACACTTTTTTTTTTTTCTCCTCAAAACTTGATTAGTACTGTAGATTGGTACTGTGCAACATGACATCTGGTACACCAGATGTCATGTTGCAGAAATAGAGCTGTTATAGGGAAACATTAATCAAGCCCCAAAGGCCAACAAATCGTTAATTAATGCTATTAAATTCTTTGCGGAATCCTCACACATAATTACATGTACTCGCAGCAGGTGTGGTGCTACAACATGCACTGGTACACTACAGCAGTTCCCTGTGGGCATATCATCGAGCTCGGCTTCAACAGACAGGCCTGTTCAGATATATGAGAATGTAATCATCATCCAAAACAGCCTGATTGGTACAAGTACAAACATTTAACCTTTTTTACTGCAGCTAAGAAACATGTTTTCACTTTTTATATGCTCAATTTACAACTTTATTCTGTTGTGTAAGCTACTATTTTGTAAATAATTTGGGTACAGGGAGGTTGTCAAGGTTGTCAAGCAGATGACTTAATTTGTAAACGAAGAAACAAAGGTGACAGAGACAAAACATGCACATGAAGAAAGAATATTTCCATTTTTTGGGACTGGTCCATCAAAGCAGTCACTGATGTACGCGCTGTTCCCTCGAACACAACCATGTCATCAGCTCATGTTTTCCTTTCCTCTTGTACACTATGTTTTTGTCTTTAACGGGTGAGTTTGTTTTTTTTGTATGTACTTTAATAAGATGCTTTCTAAATTGCCCCAGCTTGTTTACAGCCCCAGGTGAACTAAAAAACGTTCTCATTGCCGTGATGGAGAGGGTTAAAAAAAACAAACTCACAAAGACATTAGTTATCCTGCTGCCTACAGTGCCTACAGTGTGATTCCCCATCTCAAGCCGTAGTCTTCTATGCAACAGTAATTGATATCCTCCTCCTATATTTTCCTCTTCCTGGGCAACACGGTGGTGCAGTGGTTACCAAGAAGGTTCTGGGCTCTCCCCCTCCCTGCGTGGGTTTATTCCTGGTACTCTGGTGTCCTCCCGCAGTTGGAGACTCTAAAATGCCCTGTAGGTGTGAATGAGTGTGAATGGATGCTCGTCTGTCTATGTCAGCCCTGGCGACCAGTCCTTGGTTTTCCCTGTTTGACCCCAGCCCCCACCTCCAGCAACCCCCAAAGGATAAGCAGCAGCACGTGGATGGATTTTCCTCTTCCTCCTATACTTATTAACAAACTCATCCCACACCTGACTGTAACATTCTTGTAAGGCACGTGGAAGCTTGACCTTAAAGAATAACTGTGCCCTGTTCTGTCCACATAATCACATAGACATTTGTTGATATATGATGGATTTTGTTCATACCTGCGATTTTTCGAGCGCAATTCATATTGTGTGCAGGTTTTCTGCTCAAATTGAGCTGCTTTCGGTCTGTTTGCACTTAAAGGTTTGATTCAGCCGGACCCTCCCTAACTCGCCCCTCCCAAACCATCACATAACAGGCAAGAACCCGAAGTCTATTTTGTACATTGACTCATCCATACAAAGTATAAGGGTGCTCATGTTGAAAAGCAAGCGGGTGATGGTCTATCATATCACAGCAGCGGTGACAGGTTGTCAATATAGCTAATCTGCTTCATGTGGCCTGACTGGGTTTGTGGGTTGATCAGATTTGGCAGTGACAGTAACAATCAATCCACTGTCATCAGACTCTGATCCCAGTGTTTCTAAATCCTGATTGGTGCACTCAAGTATCTGACACGACCCTTTCCTAACTGAGCCCCGCCCACTTCAAACCAGTGACACAAGCACAAAGAGAAGAAGAAAAATACAGAAAACTTTAATGTGACACACACAAAACTGTTCAAAAATTTTTTTGGGGCCTTTAAATCACTATTTCAAAACTGTCGGCTCTTCAAGTTCCAAGAGCCTATTTTAAATTTTTTGCAGGTGGCTCTCCAGTATGACCGGGAATTAAAAGATAAAAAGATGCAATTAGCTCACGAGGTAAATACCGAAACATAAAACGCTTAATTTGTTTGTTTACGATCATGCCGATAAACCAACAGTTGAAAGTTAAGGTTATTGAGTGTGAACAGTTCAAATAGGAACATTTCTCACATTCCACACTTGAATGAACCAGTGTTTGCATGTTACTCCGTTCCTTGTCGTGAGAGTCAACTCTCAGCTTCTTAAGAAGTCAAACGTTGTGAAAGACTTTGCCCTGTATGATTTACCTTTGTGGTGAAGAATTCTACAAATTCATGCCTCCAGGCGGCAAAACATATTTTTTGAACTCCTTCAAACTAACTTCCTCATCCTCAGAGGCCAGGAAGTTTGCATTTGAGTATGTGTCCTGTAGGTTTCAATGAGGGTTCTCTAGTAGTTGATACTGTATTGCATATGTCCGGTGCAGTGTGTTGTCGTTTACGTTTAATTACAGGCCTTTAAGGAGCTTGTCGCCTCGAGATGAACCCAGCCATATTGTTCCCCTTCATGAGTTGATACCAAGTGAGGTAGCCTACCGTAGCTTCAGCAGCTGGTAATAATGAATGTCACCTCATTATTGGCAAGAACTGCGGATTTGAGGAGGAACAAGATCTCTGTTGCTGCTCTGGCGCCAACGAGGCCCGAACTGAAGTTGTCAAGTCATGTCTGAGTTTCAGACTCCAGAGCAGCTCTTAGGGTAAGTGGGGTCATTGATAAATGCATTCCTTTAGAACAAAGGGGAAGACCTGTTTTTTCCTACATGGTCACCATTAGTCAGGTGGAAAAGACACATCAATGCTTTTGATCACTCAGGGAAAGTATCAAACACAATACTTTTTATGGACTTTGCAATAACATATTTTTTGGCATCTTGGGGGCAGAAACAGGCTGTGAATACAATTATGAAATATTTTCATCATTTAAGTTCATATGGTGAGGTTTGTTTCTGGCCACCAGCAAAATGTAAGTCCAATATTCACTCTTCTTTAAGCTCTGTTTTTGGTCTGAAATATCTGGCTCTTTATCTGCTAAATGTTCCTCTATGTTCACCAAGTAGTTGCTAATTTTGCAACAAAAGACTGGGACCGCTTTTACAACACTATGAAAGCAATGAGAGTGAACGAAAATAGTAAAAACAAAAAAACAGCGGCTTTAAAGGCCCTGTGTGTATAACTCTTAAAGTATTCTGATGGCATACGTTTTGTGGGAAAATTAGCCAGTCCTTGTTGAAATTAGTGTAGTTCATGTGTTGTGTTGCGCCAGAAAAGCAACAAAAAATGAATGCTATATTGCTCTGTGCCTCCTATGTGTAAACAGGCAATTGTTTTCAAACATGTTCAGCCATAAAAAAAAAAAGTATAAGGTGATAACACGTAGAGAATGTGTGTCTTAGCTTGTTTTGAAGTTGTTCTGCCTGCAAGTGGCCAAAATTGATTAATGCTGCTGTAAAATAAACAAAGATAATTGTAAGTGAATGTGAAAGGAAGTATTTGAAGAAAAGGATAGGCATGTTTATTTATATTGCAACATTCAGACACAATGTAATTCCAAGTGCTTTACACAAACATAGAAATACATTAAAAAGACATCAACAAGACGTTAAAATTGCATAAAAAGGCAATAAAAACAAGGGAATTTATAGAGGCATAGATTAATTAAAAACATGAAGACATTAAGATAACATTGTAACAAATTATAATTACAAATTGTATTTAAAAGGCAATAAAAACAGAAATAAAAGCAAGAACAAGCAAATAGTTAAAGATTAAAAGGAGGTCACATATGCAACACTTACATTTCCCACTTACATTACACTGTTTTAATATACAGCTTATGAGTAAATGAGTTTGTGTCCCCTGTCCCACGTTAGTGTGTACCATGTGGCAATAATTAAAAGCATCATGTTTTGAAATGTCATGGATGGTCCACGAGGCCCCAAGAATACTGTGATATTATTTAGTAAATATTAAGCATCTACTGCACCTATAACATTTCATGCATTATTACAGTTATTGCTCAGTTATTGAATGTGAAATCTGAAGTAGTCTAATTACTTTTTTGCCACATATAAAATTCATAACTGTCAATCTATAAAACTCATTACAGGAAAATCCCTTTTATATAATTGCTGAATAATTTGCATTTGATACATGTTAATTAAAGCAACATTTCATTCCGACAGCATATGTGAATAGATGAAATTACTGACAAAAGGAAACCCAGCAGGCACTGGACAATGTCAGAAAGACGCTGGACTACATTCAACCAAATATCACTATCGAGCGGCGTTGATGGCCAGCTGGGTGCCTGCAGATAATGTTCACTCAGTGTTTAACATGCAAGGTGTGTCATAGTAGATACCATAGCTTTCAGGCAGCACGGTGCAGCAGTGGTTAGCACTGTCGCTCTTCTCCCATGCCTGTGTCAATCAATCCAATTTTTCATACAGGTGAGTGCAGTTCAAAGAGCTTCACAGATGGCTGAAATACAATAAAGGAGGTTTTAAAAGATATGATGATGATAATAATAATAATAATAAAATAGAGTTAGAATAAAAACTGGATTAGAAATTGGGTAAGAATATATATTTTTTTAAATTATAAAAGTCATGAAAAAATACATAATAATAATAATAATTATGATAAAATAACAGAATACAATTTCCACATTTAAGTGAATAAAATAAAGTGAGTAATGTCTATAAACCCTTGATTAAAAGCCAGGCTGAAGAGGTAGGCTTTAAGTTTACATGTAAATAGTTCAACACTTCCAGCTTCTCTCAGGTCCTCAGGCTGTTCTACTGGCTTGGAGTATAAAAGCTAAAAGCTGCCTCACCAAAGGTTTTAATCCGTCTTTACCATCCTGTTTTAATCCTATGTTGATGAAGTGCTTCAAAAACCAGTAAAAGAATTTTAAAGTCAATATGGAAATTGACAGGCAACCAATGAAAGGAATTTAAAACAAGTTTGTTGGCTTGGGGTAAGTCCAAGGGAATTTAATCATGCGACTGTTTTCTCTGAGGGGAAACTTAAACTAATTAAAAAGAATTGGCCTTAAAATTGTTCTTGAATGATTTGGATACATCACTTCATCATTTTATCCTCTCCTTGAATTCTGTCATAATTAGCATACTTTGTGAGGTCACAGTGACCTTGACCTTTGACCACCAAATTGTAATGAGTTCATCCTTGAGTGGAGGGTGAACTTCAAAATCAGTGGTGTCTACGTACATCAGTTTGGCATAGTGATGAGTGGGAGCCCAGATAGTGCCCACTGCAGGTAGAGTCAGCAAGCTTATAAAGGTTGATGCACAAAAGAGACAATTCAGTTTACTCCCAGGCCTGAAATTCAAATTGATTTTCTTGCTGTGTTTTGGTTTTTTTGTAATAAAACGTACATCACATTGAGCTCAGAATGCTTGTGTTTAATTGAGTCTGGAAATCATGTGCGGGAGGATCTGAACTTATCCAGCCTGGGTGAAGATTTCTCTCCCAGTCATCATAATATTGACATTTGACCTTTGACCACTGACCATTAAAACCTAATCAGGTCATTCTTGAGTCCAAGCGAATGTTTGTACCAAATTAGAAGAAATATTGAGACAGTGTGTTCACGAAAGTGGAATGGACAGATATATGGACGGACGGACAGACAGATGGACAACCTGAAAACCGGCCATGGCTGTCGCCTGCGCAGAGGCATTAAAATGCTTGACTCAGACACAACTCAGCAGGCCTTTTTAATCATCCGTATCAGCCACGTGGTTCAGTAGTGCAGCTTGTCGTAAATAACAGGATCGGTTTCCACTGGGCTACACTTTGGCTGCAAACCTGCAGTCTCTCTGAGGTCGGCTTAAAGATGTGGTGCAGGCCTTTTCTGTTTACCAACGTCAGGTTGGAGGTTGAGTACTAACTACAGTATTCATTACAAAATGAGAAAAAGAAAACTATTAAAGGAAAGATATCGCATTAATGTGAAATTACACTAAAGAAAAAGCAGGGCTGCACACTTCATATATCATTAATATGCAAGTTGCTTAAATAAAAAAGTTCAGATGCTGATTATGTTATAACCAAAAGATAAGAGACTTTAATGCATCTTCACATCCTAATTACATTTATCTCTGTATACATTGAAAAACAAAAACATTACAAAATTATTACAAATATTATGATGGAATCTGAAGCAATATTCTAATCAGAAACAGCTATCAGACATTTGAGAAAAATCTAAATGATTTCATATTTAGACTTGATTTTTTTTTTCTTGGCATCTCTTTCATGCACCAAATAAAGAATATCATGTACTATAAGCCAAGTATAATACCATGCCTTTAGAATGGATTATTGGGAACATTATATGTTTAATAACCCAAATTACAAGCAGAATACACACTACACAAAACTCAGCATGATATCGTGTCTTGAAATGCTTGTGTGGTCGGAGCAATCATGATTGTCTTTCAGATGCGGGTAACCAGGGACAAAAGGTCTATTCATTTATTGAACCTGAGCACAAACAACATAAGCTATGGTAGGGGCCCTGAACCTGCTGTCGCATGGTCAGGATGTCTGCACAGAAATATTTCCCAGGGTATACTGTGGGAATAAGGTCCTTGCTAACTGGGTGATATTGTTGATGCTCAGTGCAGAAAGTTTATACTGAGGCTCCAGGGTAGGCTTATTTGGGGTAGACTTAATACAACATTCCAGGATGATAGGAGGTATTAGGGCTTCAAGGGGTCCAGATGGTCTCATGTTCTGTCTTACAAGGGCAAAAATGCAGAAATGCAGCTCAACTGCATGAAATATATTATTTTGTGATTTACCTAAAAAAAAAACTCATGTATAATTTATAAAGAACCATGATAAAGTTTTTATTTAAGGTTTGTTATCTCAAGTTAAATTACCTTGTGATCTCTGCATAAGTCATTTTTGTGTTATAACATGATAATGTTCTCCTTATCTTTAGAAAACGTAAACACCTTTTCTCCGTTCAACAAGAAAATTAACCCATTGTCTCAGGCGTTTATATTTAGTTTTCTCCATTTGACGAGAAAATGATCTTATCAAGAAAAAACAACTTTATCTCAAGATAACAAGATAATTGACATGATCTCAGGATAACAGGAAAACGATCACAACCAGTTTCTGTATACTTTTGTACAGTTATGTCAGTTTCTGGAAATCGCTTTGTGTAATCCTCTCATATAGCAAGGTAAAAAAAAATCATCATCATCATTATTTAATTATGTAATTATTTAGCCACAGTAGAATATGCAGGTATTGTTGCTCAGTTTAATTTTGGTGTACAATTTACAGGATGACACTCAAAATATATTAGATACTGTACAATGCACTGGCCCACTTTGAGAAATAAAAATATGAAATCACACCAGAGGTAGCCTTGAGAATTGAAAGCAAGCTTATAACTGGATATGGTCGCATTTCATAGCTCATCGAAGGAATGTGGGGTAGGTCCGCATGGTTGGCGACCATAAATTCAACTCAGCCCATGAATACTACTCAGATGGCCACTAGCAAAGAATTTAGGGAAAATGGAGGGTTTAAGCACTGCAGTTGACCATGTAAACACCCAACAGACAATAAACCCCCAGGCTAATCCAGCTGTGCTGTACACAGTACCTTCCCACATTGGACCACTTTTTTTTTCCCAGACCAGAGAAGCTCAAATATTCCCATAAAAGATTTCTTCTCTGCTGGGTCTGCGTACTTAATTTCACTGTATGCAGTCTGGCTGGGATCCCACCTGAGGCCTGTAAATTGCAAATACGTTCTACACAAGAGGAAAGAATAAATATGTCCATGTTATTTATGCAAAGAACATAGTACAAATACACAAAGTGATAATTAACATTAAACAATAAGTTTGACTTTATGTCTGGGGATGACAAACAGAAACGTAACCACTTGTGGTGCTTGAAACATCAGTTTCTTTTTTTTTTTCAATTAAACCTCAGTGATTGGCGTACAGTGGCATTTATTTCCACGACATGGAATACAGCTCATGTATAAGAGTGAAACTAGATGTATCTACATATAGCTGATGAAGACAGATGAATGCTTTTAAGAAAGTAACAATATAGTCACAACTTTTTTCATGAAAAGAACATAAAAACAAAATGAGTGCCTGATGATGTCAAAAGAAGCTCTAGTAGTAGTTCTCTGCCTTTTACTTTCTCTTAAAGCTAGAATCCACTGCCGTAGTAAAACCACCATTACCAGCCTGTAACAGGCAGGAGGAAAGTGAATTATAAATACTAGTGGTTAAGTCTGAGCAATTCAAGCTTTACAGCGTAGTTTCAGACAACATGTTTTGTTATACAGTTAGATTATGGTGTCCTCCTTTTCCAGTTCCACATGTATTCCCTTTATATTATCCCATAATATATATGTTGATGTATAAAGATATAGTAATATGAGATTTCTAAATGTACATAGATACATACTATACATACTGTACAAAGTGAGAACACAACTATTTGTTGGAAGAGTCATTTGAAACCATACATTTTTTCTCCATGTGTCAGATCATGGTTATGATCATTGTCCTTTTTGAGTTCTTGGCGAACAACTTGGTCTCTGTAACAAAACTACAGATACTCTGATTATTCTTTCATCCAGAAACATGCTTATATTTCTCACAGAAAAATTGATTTTAGAAAGTATGCAAGATTCTTGTGCACCGATTTGAATGTTGCATTCTTTCATTCATCACGTTGTACGAGGTGACACGTTCTTTACTGCCCATTCACACACACAAACACACACACACACACACACACACACACACACACACACACACACACACACACATATGCAAACACACAAGCCAGTAATGGCGACTGTATGGCCTCTGTTCACTAATATTTATTGACTCAAGCTACAGAATCACTATATTGTGCTGGTAGCATTTCATGGTCTCTTTTCATGTTATATAAAGTAATAATTTCAGTAAACAACAACAATTAATCTATTACATGTGTACAATGTGGCCCTCTAAAATTATATTTGATTTTTAATGCTGATTAATTGACCATCTACTGACCAGCAGAGGAAACTGTCATAGACATGTTTTGTTTGTTTGGACCAGAACAGCTGAGTTTCCTTAGGATGGAGCATTTTTCATGTCAACGTTCTGATCCAAGCTGCTGTGTGCAAAAAGGCAACAATAACCAGCTCAAATCCTTTTTGTGGTACTTTTGTCGAACTGAGGACCTATTACACTTTTCTGTATTTCCTGTCATATATATCATGTTACATGTCAGATGTCAATAATATATGTGGCCAAAGTTTCAAATAATGAGATAAACATAAAAAGTAAACCCTGTAAACAAAAGCTTGGCATCAGACTGGTCTGAACGCTAGGTTTCCAATGGTTCTTTCTACTTCTCAAGTGACGAGACTTAATCTCCTAAAATTGTCTGCTTGTTGAGTATTATTAAATGTGATCCAGCGTACAAATAACCAGCGGTGCACGTTTAGTATACAGTTGTTTGGTGACAACATCATCTTTTGTATTTCCTGACAGCAGAAGTTTTCTACATCAGTCTGCACTTTATCAAATTTCCCACAAGTACAACTATTAACAGGGGCATATGTAGAAAATGTAATACACGGATCATGACTGAAAGACTAAATCTACTGTTATGCCACAAAATAAGCAGG
Organism: Seriola lalandi dorsalis; assembly: GCF_002814215.2. Taxonomy (NCBI): domain Eukaryota; kingdom Metazoa; phylum Chordata; class Actinopteri; order Carangiformes; family Carangidae; genus Seriola; species Seriola lalandi. The sequence goes on along the minus strand of NW_019525414.1, from coordinate 2,728,333 downwards.
TAATAAGCCCCTCGGCAGGCTTCCAGATGTTAAACAGGAGAGAGTGGGATCTGAAGGAGGCCCAAGCCAATATTGTCTGTGTCAGTCAGAGGCTCAACTGAGGGGCTGCATAACAGGCAGTTTGATATAAATAAGGACATTGGTTGAACTTTGAATCGTGCAAAGCTACTCTTGTGGAGTCCCAGAATAAAAAATAAAGTTGCAAATGAGCATAATAGGTCCCCCTTTAACAACAACGAATGCTTTTACTAAACAAGTGGTGATGTATTCTTGGCAAGACACTGGGCAAGTTATTATAAATAGAGAAAAAAAAAAGTGTAATCCCAGTATAAGTTTCAGGCCTCAGTGGAGAAGTTGTGCCAAACTCAGAGCGTGTTGTCTTGAAATGCCTCCTCATATTAAGCTCCTTTTTAATGGAAATGCTCTCAGGGCACCGTAACCACATGGACCACAAACCAGCAGGCGCTAACAAATACTTGTCTACCTCTACTTCTAGAGTAGACCACATAGTTTGGTAATTTGGTAACGGTTGATTTGGTGGGACCAAATGCTGCCCGACAAAAAAGAGAGAAAGTACAAACGCTTGTCTGTATTATATGTTAGCTTCCTTGTGACAGGAGGAATATTTGTGCTATTGATAGAAAATGATAAAAGAAACAAATATTTTAATAGGATAAGTAAGTGAATAATGTTTGCTCAGCATCAGCCAAAGGAATTATTTGACAAAGTGGATGGAGACAGAGCAGTGGAGGTAAAAGAGAGAGAAACTGGAAGGATTCAATTACTGCGAGGGGAAGGCACATGTGGCCCCAGAAGCAAGGAACACAGTCGCCCGACTATGGTGGAGCACTGCATGTTATTGTATCATATTGAACTCTAGTAGCATAGCTTCATGGATTTCGACACACTTCAACCGCAGTCTGTTGAGACCTTGGGCAATACGGTACCAACCCCACCCCCCACACTTAAAAAAAAAAATCTCTCACTTGAAAGATAAGTCTGGCATTATTCCGTATTTTTATTGTTGCGAATAAAGTCCATTACAAGACCTAAAGCGACGATATGTCTGCCTCAGTACTTTCCATCGCCCCTACCCTGTCTGTGGCACTCAGCCCCAAGCCTGATCATTTCTAATGAAGATGTAAATCTGTAAAACTGAGTCACAAAAACTCTATATAGTTTCATTTTTAGCAAAAGCTAAATATTTTCCAGGAACAGCTGGGAACTGTAGTTTTTCGTAAATGTCACTGAAACAGGAGTAAAGTGCATTTGTTAGGGACTATTTTCATCTGCAGATTAACATACATTTGGTGCACTAATGAGCATTGGGACACTGTATGTGGGACTCACTGTGTTTTTGGTTGGTTTAGTAGACTCTACACTCAGCAAGGGATGGTTCAATACAAATTTCACTGCGGATAAATGTTTTCAACTGAAAAACAACAGTTAGTCAGTGGAGGTAAGGGAAAAGCCCAACAAATACCACCGATAGCTCAGCTGTACAGAGCACGATATATTATTGCTGAAAGAACTGATACGCTAAAAAAAAAACTATCAGAGTGTGACTGCTTTCCAGACGGACTGTAAATAGTCTCATAAACCAAAGAGCAGTTGGCCCAAGAACACAAGTGGCCAAAAGCTTTTTCGTTTGCATGTTTTGATATTTTTAAAGGCAAGCTATCACAAACCCCGCCTTGCCTCTGATTTCCATGGTTTCTGGTGGCACTTATAGCCTTCCAATATTTTTGCACAAGTAGTAGTTGTCTCTTATACATTGATACAAGTTTATCTCGTTGTTTTGCAAGTGTAGTCCACAACAATCTGCAACCAGGTGTGAATACAAATGGTTTGTCTGCACAAGCTTGACAGAAGCAAAGTCATTGGCTATTGTATTATTTTTGCATTATGGTGCAAGTAATCCTCATGCTGCTCTTAGGAGGGAACAAAAAGGGGATAGCCTCCAGGGATCTGAACTGAATTTGCTGAAGAGTTCTTGAAACCACTCGGCCTGATGGAACTTGCTTCAAAGTTCTTTCCTTGACTGTGAGTGTACCTGTGGCGGCAAGAGTGCCAAACGGAGAGTGAAGGGGCCCCGCAAAGGAGTGAAGAGTCCAGTCCCCCAAGAAGAGAAGAGCAGAAGATGGAGAGCTGTCAAACTGTCATCCAGGGCCAGGGACCCTGTGGAGACTCCTGCCTGGCTCTGTCTGCAGAGGGCTTTGAAGAGAACATTTCACATTAAAAAAGTCATATTAAAGGGCAAATCCAGTGATTGAGCATTGCACTTCCTTAGGCCTAGTGTTAGAGGATTTACAAGAGACAGGCCAAAATCAAAGCAGGGGAGGCTGACGTATCCTGATTTCTTAGTCTCTAGTATGGATGAAACTCCAAAAACACTGGATCCTACATTTCCCATAATGCAACCAGTCGGGTTTCTGCGCCACTGTGTGGTATACTTCAAACAATGGCGACTGAAACTGAGCGGATGTTGGATTTGGAGCAAATAAATGCTGAACTTTTACTGTCACTGAAATTGCTTCAGCACAAAAAAGAGAGAAGATGTCGGAGGACGTTGTGTGTACAGCCATTAAACTGAGTGAGACATGGAGGAGACATGCTACCAAGCAGACCAATCACACTTGTCGCGGCCTGTGTCGCTGCTAGGGAGGTGTATGTCAGGATAAAGCGTAGGGCACAGCAGTGATTCAGTGCAGGAGTGTAATACCATGCAGACAAAATGATGTCACGTGTGCATTTTAAACTACAACTACAATGTTCAGATACATTTTTGATAAAATTCTGCTCTTTGAATGAAAGACAATAGAGACAATTCACTCACACCTCATTGTTTTTATAACCTCTTCTGTCTCATAAGACTAAACACACATGACCCACTGGCTAAAACTTAGTTAGTTACTCTTATTTTAGATAGTCAACCTACAGAGGGTTTGTATTTGTAACATTTCGCTGATCTTTATTGAACATTCTAATGTTCAATTAATGTTCAACAATGTACATACAAATATTCAACCAACAATTAGTTTTAACCATTTAAGTTTCTTTCTTTGAATCTCAACTAATTCCTTTAATTTAAAGCAAGTGCAGAATTGAATCACATATATTCATCTATATTCATATCTGAGAGCACTCAAAGTCTCACTATTAAAATTTGGTAGCAATCCAAAACTGCCTGTGCTTGGTTTTACAGAAGCCTTTTCATCAGATTAGGTCAAAGCTATTCATTTCACCCTTCACTTATATTGGCTTGACAAGTTGACTGAGACCGAAAAGGATCCCATGTCACTTTCACAGAAAGAATCAGACTGACCTCGACAGACAAAAATCCTGGCACTGAGGATCTCCATCAAGTACAACACAAATGCAGCGCTGAGTCTTTGCCCCCTCAGGTTCAGCTGGTGGTCCGACAGCAGCACGTCTGATACGCTGAGGGCCTCGGTAGCTCGACATTCCATAGGGCACAGTGCGCCTAAGAAGTTAAAACAAACAGACGCCATTTTCCTCAGTAACAGTAGAAATGTGTGATAAATCACATTCTTGAGGATACAGAGAAAAATAATATATCAGTATTAGATATTGTTATATTTAGCGAGAGTCTTCTAATAGCCCTCAAGGCAGCTGTTACATACAGTATACTTCTTTTTGTAAACCTGATTAACCTTGAGGGCATATTACCCTTTTACCTGTGCAGAGTTAAGTGGCTGCTGTGTTTTGATATATCACAAAAGGGTCTGGAACTGATGTCAGCTGGGGGCTGTTATCTGATGTTAGAAGAAAAGGCTTTGAGCAATCCTGCCCTTTAAACAATACGGCACACTGAGTTAAATACTTTAATTATGACTGTAGTGCAGGGGAAAGGTCACAGAAGAAGAAGGAATCATAAATACACACACTGACACTTCGAGGCTACCTATTGTAAGCAAGAAGCAATGGGTGGCTCCTCTGGAGCATTCAGGCTGTGGGTGTTTTCTGTATGTGAAACCTTTTGCTCAAAGGAAACATATCATTCTTTTGGAGTTTATCTTCTATCCCAGAGCAATTGCTCGCCGCAGTGTGAGCGCACAAAGTTCAAAACACACTTGATGCCTTAATATTAAAAATTATTGTATGTGTCATCATCCTCCTCGGTCTTTAAACTATGTCAATTTGTCCCAACTTGCAAAGCAGTAATAAAGTGAGATTTTTACCTGAAATGCCAACAGCAGTCTTGGCAGAAGATAAAAGAGGAAGAAAGAATGCTTCTCTACTGTCCTGCCAATGGTTTTAATATGCAGCTCGGAGGTGGTAGAACAAAACACCATTCCTCAACACAAGATCACAACACATCGAGGATGTTGTAAATTATATTTTAAGGTATTGTTTCTAATCTGCAGTATGCTAGGCCATGTTGAACATACATTGTGGAACCGCAAATTGTGAAAAAACAGCCACTTGCTCTAATCGTGCCGGGTTGGTAATGTTCATTTTACACGGTCCCTCATCCCCTGCAGAGCCAACAGAACTTACCTCTGTCCAGAACCGGCCCCTGACTTTTGGTGATCAGAACATGACCGGTCCCAGAACCAATCTGTCAAATTACTTCCACTATTATAAATAATGATACTTTCTTTATGTTACCTTCCTGCATGTCCATACAGCACAAGGTGTTATACCAAAGGAAAAGTTAATTAATATAATCTGTGGGAATTTAAAGTCATTTCTATTCATTTATTTGCTTCTTTCTGAAAGCAGCAAAAACTATTTTCATAACTACAAAACTCCCTTTCAACAACTCAAATGAATGAATAAAGCATTTTAAGAATCAACCAATGCTGACTTTTAGCTTTGCACGTCAGAGACTAGCTACTTCTATTATCACATGTTCACTCAAGCCCACGATTAATAAGAATATCCACTTTTGTGCTTGTTTGGTAAGTGCTTTGATAGAGGATTTGTTTGTTTTATTAGAGCATGGATTCAGTACGTGCTCTGTCATGGATTTTAGTTTAGCACAGGAGACAGGCATGCAAATGAATATATGCAACCTAATCTTTTGCATGGTGCAGGAAGCATTTTGATAAAGACATCAATGCAGGGCTGTCACTCAGACTTCATTTCCAGTCTCTGAATCAATTTTGCCAGGGAGGTATGTTACACAGGACTTGTATCATGGCTCATATGTTGGGCCACTGTGAGGATGAGAGGGTTATAAAGGAGTAACTGGAGAGAGAGAGAGAGAGAGAGAGAGAGAGAGAGAGAGACAATAAGTGGCATTAAACCGCCACATCTCTACAGTCAGCTTTTCACCTTGCAAGGCGCGTTGCTTTCTGCTGGGCTTGCCATCACTTGAACTATGATTGCGTCTGGCGCCTCGGGGGAGAAGTTATCGGGCGTGACTTGCTACAGTTTCTTGGCTTCAGTGCTCCCATTGAGTTGCACAAACCAACCGCATGCCAATCTGGTTTTTAAATAGTCTTAATTGGTGCTCTCTATCCCCTGACAAAGGACGAGGTATTGTGCAAGCCTGGAGTTTGCACAATAGCAGCACGTCCGGGTGGAATTATAGATACCTTATAATATTGAAACAAACAGGTCTTACTCGGGGGTGTTGATCCAGATGATATCCAGGTGGCAGTAGTAGACGCACTCTTTATCCTTGTAGGAATAGCAGGTGCAGCGCTTAGGTCTGGACTTTGTCTCCGCTGCCTCAGACAGCTGCGTGCTGGAGGATCCCCCGGAGCCAAACACCCTGCTGGAGTCTGGGAGAATCCCAGGGGTGACCTCTGATTTGACCGTGGCATCGGATGTCAAGACACCTTATTGTAACACAAAAGGTAGAAATAAATAAATGCACAAATTAGCAGTTGCAAAAATATTGATGAAGCTTATAGGCTAAATTTGCAGCTTGCAGACGTACCTTGTAGGAGAATTAATCCTAGTATTTTGAAAAGCATGATTTTCGCGAGGATGGATATTATCCTTGCCATGTCAGATATTCCCAAAAATAATCATAGCCTGATGAGGATGCAGCGCATTTGTCAAATTAATCTCCCGCGAGTGAAAATCCAATAACTTCAGTGTAGATCCATGTGCGGCTCATCTCATATGGTCCAGACGTCAAATAACGGAGCGGAGGAGGTTTGTCGCGTGGATCCTCTCATATTTATGGCGTCATAAATCCGTCCTGTAACTTGCACGCTGAAGTGAGAGGAAACTGCAGTTTCCCTAATACAAATTGCCCCCCGAGCCGCAGCAAAGGTGATCACTGGAGCAAAGAGAGGAACTGAGCTCCTCCAAGTCACTTCGCCTTCTAAAAGCCCAAATCAAAGATACACTGCTTTGGAGAGGCTCGGGTACACGCCCACGCCTCCCCTAACACCCCCTCTGTCAGATTAAGCAACATAGGCTCCTGTGTGTGTGTGTGTGTGTGTGTGTGTGTGTGTGTGTGTGTGTGTGTGTGTGTGTGTGTGTGTGTCACTGATACTCCTCTTGTGTTCCTGTTGATGCATGACAAAATATGATATTTGTCTTCGCTGCAGACAGTAAAAGATCATTCAGCCACAGTGAACAGTGTGGGCCCTTGGGCCATTTATTAATTGACTCAAATACTGCATAACATTCCAACTGTATGATTGAGGTATCTCCCTTTTTGTTATTGTAATTAACTTACAGAACCTCACACAAACACAACTCACAATATTGTCACGGTTCGTCTCTGGGCTCTCTCTTGTTCTCTCCTCTGGACCTACCATTCCTACTCTTACTGTCTCAGCCATGTTTATTTTGGCCTCCTTCTCCTCCCCCTCTCTGTCTTGTACCTTCCTATACATCCAGGGTTACTGGAAAAGGGTTCCTGGGAGGGAGCACACAGAGGCAGCTATAGTCTCTTTTATACAGACAGTCAGCTACATTGCCCTTATCATGCCACCTTTGCTTGTTTACACTGAATGAAACAACGCAGCCCCACTGTGTGACTTTAGATAACATGCCGGCCTTACAGAATCAGAAACGATGTGCAACACAACAGCCTTGACAACTGCTCCGCCATGCCAGCCCTTTGCATAGACGGTTTATGGCCTGGGAAACGTCCTCTAAGGTTTTTGTTACCTTAGTGGATTCCCAGCTTGTCTTCAAGTCGGCTAGCCTCCGACCTGCACTCCAGTTGGCTAGCTTTAAGCCTGCATCTCTGCCTACGCTCCAGTCGATTAGGCTCAGGTTCACTGGGTTTCATGGAAGGCCTCCTGACATATTTGGGAGACTCAGCTGCCCAGCACCACACTCCAAGTTTCCCCCTGCCAATCCCCTGTCTATTCCTGAGTCAGCCTGGCCCCACCAACATCCTGCCTGTTCCTCGGTCGGGTCCCTGGCGTCCCTGTCATTGTCTCACTTGTTCCTGCATTGGGGTTCCCCGCTGACATCTCATGTGTTCCATCTTGGCCAACATCCCAACTGTTCCCGAGGCGTTCCTGAATTGGCCAACGTCGAGCCTGTTCCTGAGACGGCAAACACTGACCCTCTTCCCAAGTATTTCCACCAGCTCCTGGTCAGATCGTCTGCTTACATTCCCATGTGTTTTCCTATGGACCTTCTACCTGCATCTAGTAACTTATTGTCTGTACCTGCCTGCTGGTGTGTCTGCGCTTGGGTTGTCCCACCAGCCTTAATAAATAGCCTATAATCAGTTTGGACATTCCAAAATGATAATATGCAAATACCTAATCACAGGCAAGTCAAAGATGAGGTACTGCGTCTACAGCTCAGTCTATTGCAAGCCTGGCGGCTGCCTGGGCCTAAGATGAACCCCCATCTACCCTGCGCATCAGGGAATTAGGGGCAGCAAGGTTGGAATGATCACTAGCAACATCTGTTGGTTAAAATGTTCAGAGTTACTGTTTTAAAGTTTATAATCTGGATCTCGGGGAATCTAACTCAAAGCTATCTACACGCAGTGCTGCTGCCATCAAGGCATTTTGTTTCCCCTCTACAGCTTTCTCTGTTTTAGGGAGATGGAAAGCCTATGTCAAGTCATAGAATTTACAAGAATATGTTTCTAGTTAGTGTTTTAATTTGTGCATGGTTGACAAATTGTAAGTAATTACAGGTAATGATTTTAGGTAATATGTGTAGTTTCAGTAATTGTGTGCATTGAGTGCATTACTGAGGCGATATTTCTGCTCATATTATTTTGGTTTCAGAGGATATCACTTCGTTGATGTGGCATTTATTATAATTGTTTCTTGAATTGTGGGCCTGTTTTGTAAAAGTATGTTGACTTTTAGTGAGACTGTAATTTTTCATTGGGTCCAGATGAGAACATAAACTCAGTTGTGTGTATATACTTCTCTCTTTCTTGTATATGTACTCTCTGTTTTGCATAGGTACCCATAATGTAAGTGTATGATTGATTGCTCAAGTGCGTCTTGTGCAGGTCTGCTTCTCTGATTACCTTACGCAGAGAGGAGTTAGCAGAGGGTCTGGGTGGCACCAGCCCCTCATAATCCATAACTAAATTTATGTGTAAAGTCCTTAAGTTCTTAGAAACGACTAGATTCAAACTAGAATAAATAAATGAAATAAAATCTTCTGCAGTGTGTGAGCTAATAATAATAAGTAAAATCAGTTGCTAGGAAACATTATAAGATCAAGCAATCATGTAAACTCAAGTAATTATGCAAACAGAAAGTCATTGTACAATGAGCTATAACAGAACTTCCAAAATGTCAGTTTCTTGGCAGGAAATAATATTAAGCTTAACTGGAAATCATGTGTATGTTTTATTCATATTTGCATACATAAAGAAATATGTTTCAGAGTTAACATTATTTAAATACAGTTTAGATTGAGTGGGAAATATCACTAGCTGACATTATTTAGTCTAGCTAACATTAGTAGCAGTTCTCTATGAGGTGTATTTTGTTATTTTTGTGAAATAAAATCTTCTCAGTTTATTGACATTATAGAAATAGCATTTTGATTAAGAACCGTATTCCATATTACCTCATTTCCCCTTCAGTCATGTGGGTCAAAATGTTATTAGCAAACTAATGTTAGCTTTGTCAGTTACTCTAGCTACATATAAATGACACCTGGCAGTTACAAGGTGTACATTTTCTTTAACATCTAATCTCTGGTAGTTTGTGTGGTTTAACCTGATTTAATTTAGTGACGTGTAAATCTGTAGTTCGTAAACACTCATGTTGTCACAACAAGGCTGACTGACATACATCCGGTGCAACCAAGTAGCTCCTGAAGTTGATTCTGGTAGTGTTGAGTTCTGTCGTTGTCTGTCTACATGAGGACTAAAGAAATGTCAATGTTGGTAAAGCTGGACAACAAGATGCTGAAAAATCAGAATCAGCCAAAGTACTAGATGTTAACTCACTAAAATAATGTTAGGTCCACTGTTGAAGTAAGAAACAATGAGTCAGCAGTTGCAATTGACCCGCTAGACTATAGAAGACCAGTACAGTGGATGACATATTTGGACCACCTGTCCCACAGATCAAGACTACAGTCCGGACTGTGCCAAAAACATCACAAGAATCCTATGAGCCAAAGATGAGATGAGACGAAGATCAACCTGTTCCAGTAATGAAGAATGGGGGGAAAAAAGACTGGCTCATAATCCAAGGCATACCTCATCTGTCGGACATGGACGAGGTGCAGGTGGTACCGCAGGACAATGACCTTGAATATGCAGCCAAAGCAAGCAAGGTGTTTGCTTCAATCAAATTCACCATGTGTTTCTCCTACAGAATGTCAGATTGAAAGTCCCAAAACAAGGGAAATTAAGTCATGGCTGCAGGTGTGGCCTGGCAGTGCATCACCAAGAGAAGTGTCTGGTGATGTGAGAGACGTAGACGTCAAGCAGTCAGTGAAGGATTTGCAACCAAGTATAATATGCCAATGCCAATCAGATTTCAGTGAGGATTATGCCCTGCCCTGCTCCTGGCACCGAAGCCATCACAAGTCAAATTCTCAAAGGGGTATTTACTGTGGTGAGATAAGAGGATCAGATGCAACAATAATAATGGACAGATTTAACAGTATTTCACTCAAAAAAATCTCTGTAATTTAATTCATCTTGGTTTAATTAATCCATTCTGTTTGTCAATCAAACCTCTGCAGAGCGTTAGGCTGCATGAGGTATTCGTGGGAGCTAAACAGGAACACCTGTAGGAATTTGAAGGAAAAGTGTACACAGGAAAACTGAGGAAAAAAAAAAGGGGGGCAGCAGGAGACTTTATGAAAGTGTACCTACAGCTCTGCTCAGATCACTGCTACAAAAACAAACCTACCTCACTCAGCCTCAAACTTCTGTTCTCTTTGTGATGCCTCCTGGGGCAATCATTACTATCAACCACCAGACAATCATATGAAAACATAGAGGAACATAGTGGAAAGCTGTTAATCTGTTTACATTTTCTGTAATACTCACATCAGCCTGTCATGTTTCGCCCATCATTTGTGGAAATAACTCTTCAAAGGTAAACTGATGAATGTAAGTATTTAGAATAAAGGATGATTGTCTCCCTCTGGGTCTGATGAATGCACACTCATACATACTCAGAGGAACTGGCATATTCAGAAAAATAAATGAAAACAAATGCACCTACATGAAACAAATATATACCTTCATTGATAGAGGCTTTTATTGAGATGCTTTGGCCCGATGATCCGAGGTCTCCCGTACCGTTTACCCTTCCCCTCTCTGGGTTACATACAGTAAGTGTGCTAGATTTGTACTTTCCTACAAAGGCATCCAGTAAACCTAAATCTGTTTGACTCATGACTGCCCTCTGGCTCCTTCCCAAATTCCCCAAGGCTAGGGTTTTGTGCCATACCCCAATTCTCTGGCACGATCCCCAAGCTGGGAAACAGAGAGAATTCCAGATAAATGAAGACCATATTCTGTTTTCTTTCTCCTAAAGTTGACTGCATGTGGTTAAGTGGTCACATGATGCATGCATGCTTTCAAGGTATCATTTGGGTTTTTCTGTGAAGGACCTCTTACAACCTGGTCTGGTAAATTTGATGTTGCAGCATGAGTTCATATGATTGTGGGTGGTAATTTAAACTTATTGTGCAGTGAGAACTATAACTGCATAGTATAAACTTTCCTTGGATGCCTTATTTTGGCATAGCTCGTCAAGGTAATAAAGACTAATTGTGGGTGTGAAGCCCAATAGCAGGCTTCATTTAATTAAATCTTTCTCACTTAATTTGCATTGTGTTATTAAACACATTTTAGTACTTAGATTGTTTTCCTTGTGTTCAGTAGGACCTACCAAATATTCCCAATTTCCCAATATTCCCAATTTCTGGTGTTTCCCAGATTGCTATAATTCTACAGAATCTTAGCTTTTTTTTTTTCTTCCCTCTGCTTTTCTCCCTGCTTTACTCCAAGAAGACAGACATATGGTTTCACATTAAGTACTGTATGTTTAACTTCTGCTTGCCAAAATGTATTATAGCTGCCTTGATCTAGTCAGCAGAGAGAAACTCTTCATAATGTATTCTCGGCTTAACTGGCAGACATACCATAATGTATGCTGCCACTTTGTTGTTTTACTTGGCCTCCTCTTATGTTTTATGAGAAAATATTTTGGGTGTGCAAAGCCTAGAGATTTGCAAACTCATTACCTCTGGAGTGCAGTGGAGCTACTGAGGTAGGGAGCGGAGAAACAATAAACAGATGGCATTAACATCTCAGAGGCTGCAGATATGTGAGCCTGTTGAGATGAATATGAGGAACGATGATGTAAAATGGTTCTACACATCTGATAAGGGTAAGAAAATCAAGCACAGAAAGGAAGCGGATTTCAATCGTAATGTAGAACCACTGATAACGTAAAAACTTTTTTCAATATAGACAAAAGCCACTCTACCTGCTCTTCATTACTCTCTGTATCAGTGGAACAGATCTGATCAGACAATAAGCAATAAGAGGACACCTCTGCACACAGACACTGACAGAAACCTGCCATGAAGACAATCACTTCCTGGCTGATCACGTTTACTTTTTTAAATCCTGGCGGCATTGATTGATTGTTCTTCTATCGTTATGTGTAAAGATTGATGACATGCACAGCAGAGACAGTCGGTCATATCACAATAGCAAATTTGACTTCAAACTATGCCTCTTCCTGGCAGGTTTCAGTGCACAGATGGCGCATATTGACTGAGGCCCATTGCTGCTCTAACCCTGTCATGCTTCAAAGCTTTACCCTTTTCTTCCCTTTGCTTCATTGACCTGAATCAGTGACATAGTAGAGATGTTTCCGCTACACGTGGAGAAGGGCAGGCAGAGGGTAACAAGACGCTACAGAAAGATATATGGCCGAGCTGAATTTTTCCACCAAGAAGATCATCATTCCAGCATGAGGATTATCACACTAAAGTCAGCAAGATGCTTACCTTATGAGTAACAGCTGATGCGCCTGGATCCCACATCCAACCGCTTTGTGGTTGCTGTTGAGAGGGATATGGTTTACCAGGACTGATGACTGCCAGCCACTGGAAATTATATGACCTGCAAGATACTACGCAGTGAGTGGTGGTACTGAGATTTATGCAAAACCCACATTGTGGTAATATCTGCATTGTAAAACTAAGCCAGTTAAAGAGAGCCTGTCAAAGAAAAAAAAACTAAATTTAAAATGACAATCTAAATTGGACAATGAAGTTGGAATTCCACTGTAGATCCATAGAAAACATGGGCTATATGTTTAAAAGAGACAAACCCAAGGGTTGATCCTCAAAAACAATTTCCATTCCAAGATCGTGGTCATCATTGAGCTGTTTTTCATGTTGCAAAAAGACGAAAACAAGTGGTTAGCCAAAATCATAAGCATAATACCCACAGCTACTACTTCAGACTTACAAACGTATATGGTTTAACCAAATATTAGGGCTTAAGAAATAAAGTTTTGCAGATCCTGGATTTTGAAGCACTTAACTTAAAAACAGCATAGGTAATGTTGCGGTGGTGATGTAAATGGAAACTCCTGGTAAAAGGGCTAACTTTGATTGAAGACATGGCAACTTTTGTGGAGCTAGTTCAATAATTTGAGTATTGACATTGACATTGTGTTTGAAAATAAGGGTATTTGTGGTTGTCTGAAAAGTTCTTCCTGCGCAGCTGAAAAATGAAAACATTTAGCTTAGTAGATGGTCAGATGGTCGCAGGCCTTAGGCTCCTTTGCATGTTCAAGCACAAATTTAATCCGTTTTGTCACTATCTACATTGCCTTCTTACTAAGTGGGTTCAGCCAAATACGATCTCACTTCTATATATCTATTTGAATAATCATCAGTTAACACATACAGACTACCAGTATTCTTACCTAAGTAGCTGATGTTGATGACATTTGAAAGAAAACTGATGTCATCGTACAGCCAGCTGTTTTGGATATGAAATATGATATGAACACTGCCACATTTCACTAGATTTTCTTGTCTGTTATTAATCTCTGCTATCATTTAAAATAATACAGAAACTCCTATGAAAGCACTTCCAAGAAAAACTGTTCTTCTAACCACATGTCATGTTTTGTAATATATGTTATTTACATTAAATGCCAAATAAGGCATTTGATTTTACAGCTTATCTGCATGGTAGGAGGTTTTGAGACTCCTATTACACACTGCTGAGAGGCCTGGACTATGTTCTTCACTACTGTGGACACTTTGGTAGCTGTCCAAGTCATACATCAATATTCAATTTAAATTTGAGCCTGATCTGTCTATTTATGTCAGATTTTAACATAGAGTTGATTGTTTGATTAGTGGTGGGTGGCTGAGAGACAAGTAGCTATTGTAGCTTTTCACTGCATTTGACTCGAGTCAGGTGAACGCTCCTCTTACAGTCTGACAACAAGGAGTTTAAAACAATAAATGTCAAAGTTTTTTATGAATTAGTTATAGATTGAGCTGTTATAATGCTATGGAAGTGCCCCATGGTCCTGTGCAGTCCTTTTTCAAGATGGTGTCAAGAACACTTTTTGGAATTAAATGTGACAAAGACCAAAGACATGTGTATTGATTTTAGACATAATGACTCCAGCCCTGTCAACACTAATAAAAAATTTCGAGTATTCTTTGAGTCATACAAGTACTTTGATTATAACGCCAATATGATGTGTAAAAAAAAAAAACAACAGCACCTTTTTTGTCTGAAAGCTGGCTCCATGTTGACACTTCCCTGATGACTCCAATCAACAATATTTTATTGAGTTGATTTCCACTTTTATCTGTAAATACGCAATATATCAGTCTGAAATGAAATAAATGTGCTAACAAAGCTGATGAAGGTCTGGAACAGTATCACAGGTAGTTAACTAGTCTGTCTGAGTTATATAACAAACTGTTGTTAAAGAAAGCTGAATCCACTCTGTCTGACAGCACCTACCTGCTGCACCCAACTGAAACCAACAGCTACAAAACACTTCCTCATACCCTCAGCCACTTCACTGCTAAACTCCAGTAGAAAAAGATAATATCAGTTTGACCACCCAACCATAGCTATTAATCGTAGTAGTACTTTATCATTTATTATATAGTATTTCATTGTCTTGTGTGTTCTGTATGTCGTGTTATTACTGCTGCAGAACCACTTGCCCCTCTGGGGACAAATAAAGTTCTGCTTGACTTGACTTGACTTGTCTCGAAGTATGATCCAGCTTTCTCCACTCCAGACAGTTTTCTTCCATAATCTTGTTGTCATGGTGAATCACTATGTGCAATCACTGGGCCATTTGTCCCTAGGGCATGTTTTGTCATGTAAAGTCATACAGAAAGTTCAATGTTTACAACATGAATCCATTGACATTGGTGTTGTTGAAAAATGCTAATAGTGTGTATTATTATATGATTGGTGGGACTCGTTTGTCTTTAAATAACAATACAACAATTTTAATGATTTTACCATTACCATTAGATAATTTAGTCATGTCAGAATATCACATTCTATATTAGATGGTGGAATAAAAATCCCAGAAGTGATTAAATTGCTGATTTCTTTGCTTTTCCAAAGTGAAAACTTTTTAAGGTTTTACCTCAGTTTTTACTTTAAGCCTACCAAGTTTAGCTTCCAGTCACATATGTACTGATAATATGTTGTGATAGATCATACACATATGTAAATAATTTGACATGTTAATTGCAGATTAATGCTGAAAGAAAAATTTAATATCAATCAAGGGAATGAATAGACATTTGCTGCAAGTAGAGGCATCATCCTACTCAAGGTTTTAGCGCCACCAAGTGGTATATTTGATTGTAAAGTTGAAGGTTGATGATGTGTGTGAACAAACCAGCGAAGTCAAAGAAAAACTGACCTCAAAAAGGACTTGCAGACTGGGTAATCTTTCTCAAACTGCTACATTAATATTTGTGTGTGTTTCCTTTGTAGCTTCTCCATCTCATTAATATTGTGACCTTAGGCCTACACTGTCACCACCACTCAGTTTCAAAAAAACCTACAAACAAAAACAGCCTCACGCATGTAGTAGGCTACTCATTGCATGAGTGTTGTATTAGAGGTTATATTTATTTACATTAGTTTTATTTAGGTTTTTACACACCTAAACGCGTGTTGAAAACCTTTATATACGACGGAAAGACCACTAGAACTATTTCCCCCCGTCGGCAGCGCCATAGTTACCATGGCAACGTTTGTTGTCAAACACCACTGCTCATTCTAACTTAGCAGCCTGTTGCTAAACACATTTACTTATCTTTTATCTTAATTCAACTGCAGTAACCACCATAATGTCAAAGTATAAGGTAAAGGGAAAGCTTTGTGCGCACATTTTATATATTGACACAGAAAGGCTTTCTGTGTCATGGTAATATATGTGGAAGTGATAGAGGTTCATTTAGCTCGTGCTAGCCGAATTCTGTATCTAAGTTCATGATAAGAAGACCTCTGTTCGTGGTTGTGCTAAACTCTATCTGGTTGAAAGAATTAGTTCCAAGTAGGTTAGTTGAATGTAAAGGTAACTTCATACATTAGAGGCACAAACTGGGGCTAGGTTAGTGTTGGCTTGTAAACTTAGCTAGTAATAAGGAAGCCAGAGGAGATGCTAACTGAGAAAAAAATATACTGTGTACTTCAGATCATTGGGTTTGAACCTTGGTTTGCTTTCTTCACCTTTGCAGACATCTGGATACAAAGGTTCATATGACTGTGGCAAAAACGAGGAGCGGTGAGTGTTGTTTTAAGTTGGCTGTGAACAGTTATTAAAAAGTACTGCTAACAATTATATTGTTGCAATGACTCCTCAGGGAGGGAAGAAGTTGTGTGCGTTACAAATGTGGCCTACTCAACACCATACAGGATGTCCTGCGCCAAAGACCAGGCTGGGTTGAAGTCAAAGAGTGAGTAGTGTTGTCCGTTTGTCATCACACCAGCATCTTTATTTAATTTACTGACTTGTATATTTTATCTATTGTCTTTCTCACAGTGATGGAGAATGGGATTTCAATTGGTGTGATGTGGGCTGGCTCAGGGAGAATTTTGATCATTCTTACATGGAGGAACATGTAAGGATAAACCACTTTCGCAACCATTATGAGGTGAGGTAGCATTAATCTAGCATGCAACAAGAAACTGGTGATTTTAGCAGGAATAAACATAGATCATTCAAATCAACAGTCATGTAGTATTTTTCTGTCTTTGTTTTATGTTACAGCTGACTCGCAAAAACCTCATGGTGAAAAACCTCAAAAGATACAGGAAAAATCTTGAGAGGGACATTGGCCTCATGGAGGCTTCCAAATGTGATTTTTTCCCCTGCACCTTTGCACTGCCCAGTGAGTATCATCTGTTCGTAGAGGAATTCAAAAGGAGCCCTGGCAGCACCTGGATCATGAAGCCGGTTAGCTAAAGTACACTACAGATGTAATAATGTGCAATAATAATAATAATAATAATAATTGTTATTATCTTTAATGATCTTTATTTACCTGACCCCAGATATCTGAGTAACTAAAATTGAGTTTGCACCTAATTGAACTTAAAGTCACGAGAATTAACTGGTATCTTTATTTAGGTTGCAAAATCTCAAGGGAAAGGCATTTTCTTGTTCAGGAAACTGAAAGACATCATGGATTGGAAGAAGGTAATGTGTACTGATTTCATCAAGGAATTGGGTGCAAAAATAAGTGATTATAACACACACACACTCACACACACACATATTCAGATAGATGATAGTGTTCTCCCACAGGATGGCACCCGCTCAGAGGAACAGAAGGATGCAGCTCAAGTGGAAAGCTATGTGGCACAACGCTACATCGAGAACCCCTACCTAATTAATGGTAATAAACTGAATAGAAAATGCATGTTATTGTAAATCTCATTCTGGACATTTGTCAAATGTTGTAGTATTTTTATTTTATCTTCACAGGCAGGAAATTTGATCTGAGGGTCTATGTGCTGGTTACATCAGTACGTACCCAACATTGTAAATAACAATATTTCATACAGATTGTATTTTTCTCTGCTTGCATATATGACTACGTGTGCTTGTGTGCATGTGTGTTTCAGTATGTTCCCTTGAAGGCCTGGCTGTATCGAGATGGCTTTGGCCGCTTCTCAAGCACCCGCTTCTCTCTTAGCAGTATTGATGACAAGTGTATCTGTTTTTTGGTGTTGTAACATTTTGTCACCATTTATTTGAGTGTTGTAACACTATGTGATAGTTTGATTCAGATTTTTTAGTACCAACAATTCCCTTAACAAGTTGAGCCTTTGTCTAATGAAATATTCAAGCAAAGTCAGTTTTAAATAGCCCAGTTTGACCTAATTTCTGAGGCTGTTATTCCTAATTTTGTCGCTTTCATCCACATCCCTGCGGAAGGCATGATTGCATCATTTAAGTTCCCAAATTCTCCTTAGTGCTTCTTCTCAGATATGCATCTCACCAATGTGGCTGTTCAAAAGACAGCACCTGACTATGATCCTGAAAAGGTGTGTAATTCAAGAACCTCAAAGAATAGGTGATAGATTGTGTTATATTTAACTAATTCTAGCTCTTCTTTTTTTGCTGCATTGTTTTATAGGGGTGTAAGTGGCAGATGCAGCAGCTTCGAAGATACCTGACTGCCAAACATGGTAGAGAGATGGTAGAAACCCTGTTTAAAGAGATGGATAACATCTTTGTTCGCAGTCTACAGAGTGTACAAAAAGTCATTATAAATGACAAACACTGCTTTGAGCTCTACGGGTATGACATTCTACTGGATCAGAACCTCAAACCGTAAGTGCTCACGCATATCGTGTACACAAGTCAATAAGGAGCATCACTCAGTACACATTTTCACTTGTAAACATGCACCACTAGGGCATGCATGCTCACAAATAAGCAGAGAGAAGCACATGCACAGACAAGCAAACACATCACACATTACGTGACTTGCCATCATGGATGCTTCAAAACAAAGCTGTAAATCTGCCACAAACAACCATGTATGAAAGATAACTCTCCACAGCATATCCGAAAAACTGACAGGTGTGCAATAATCCCGCTGTAAATAACACACACACTAATGACAGTGTTTGTCTCCATTGCATACATTGTAACATTCATTCACTTAACACCTAACATACAATCTTTTATCATACTTCTCGTTGATCGGTCTAATGCCAGCTGAAAGGGGTTTGTAAATGTTTGGTGAATGTTATCACCTTCAATCTCTTTGCAGCTGGTTAATTGAGGTGAATGCCTCTCCGTCACACACGCCCAGTAGTCAAGAGGATTACGAGATGAAGTGCAGACTGCTGGAAGACACTTTGAATGTTGTTGATATGGAGGGAAGGTAAAGGCCTCTTTCTCACCAAGTGTTTAACTTTGTCTGTGTCTCTATTCATTATAGACATCACATTCTTTATTGTTATTCACTCATTTGTAAAAATTTGGAAGCCTAATCTTTGGAGCTCATTTATGGCTTATTTGAAAGTGAAAGACCTTTAAGAAAAACTTTATAACAATAGCAACAATAAACAATTCTCCTCAGATCACAAGGTGAATGGTAATCAACAAAAAGATGAGTTCCTCTTTTCTCTCTCTTTCACACTGCTGCTGGGTTCTAATTAACTTTGTTTTTCCTCATTAGGCTGACGGGCAAGGAGAAAAGAGTGGGTGGCTATGATCTGATGTGGAACGATGGGCCAGTCTATAGAGAGGATGTCAACCTAGAAACATTTGGCAGTTCATGTTTCACTGCCAACACACATTTAGGTAATCAAACTGGGAAAACTTTTTTTGAGGAAACAAAAGCCCCTGTTTTCAAGATAAAAAAAGTGCATGTAAAGTTCTGACAAATATCCTTAAGTATACATGCAGTTAAGACTATGGTATTTGATCGTGTGGATATGTGGAAAAGCCTTTATCATGACTAGTATTACTAATTACTAGAAATATATGCTTGTTCTTTGTTGCAGGGTGTGTGAACGACAGAGAGAAGCAGCTTCGCCGACTACTAAAACCATTTCCAGGCCAGAAGAAGATGTAATCACGCTCCTGATTACTACATCCTGTACCCTAGTAGTTGGTGTGCAAAACTTTGTCATAATGGCAGCTTGTAGGTGTGTGTTTTTGGGAGTAGACAGGCTCCAGTTAACATAGTTTTTTTTTTTTTTTTAAACATTAGCTATACTTGCTTAATTAGTTTCTGTGATGATCCAACCTTGGTTAAAATCTCAATATGCAATGTAATGAAAAAGACATTTTCTTAAAACTACTGCAAACCTTGTCATATTTAATTGCTTCTTCAAAGAGAAGTATGCTGGCATCAAAGTGTTTTGCTAGTTAATGCAGTAGTTTGCATGATTTAATGACCATGAGTCTAGCTAGTTATGCTTGGGATTTTAGCAGTGCGTCAGTAATAAAGACAGTTGTGAGTTCTGTAAATTCTCTTAAGGTGCTCCTGAGAATGACCAACAGATAATGTTCCTTGTGTGCAAAACATTTATTTCTATGCCTTACAAATACTTGCATTCAACATTGAGAAAATACGTACCACAATCTTTCTGCGTGCCTGTCAACATAGTGTACACATAAATAATAACATTGCCACTCCTGGCCCCTTATCTATGGCTTTGATACTTTACATGAATATTAAGTAAAGAGGTGCAATCTGAATACATATCACATCATTTACATTGATGAAGTGTTTTCATGAATCATTTGCACATAGTACATCACAAGAAACACATAAGACACTAATGTAAACACAGTGTTCTGCAGACTTTAAATGTTGTTAAAGCCTAACAGCTATGATGTGTTGAAATTCCACTGAATGACCAATGGTACAGCATCAGTAGACATAAAGTTACATTCAGCTCTTTTACTAAATGTTTTCTTTTTGTGCATGATAATTTAAACATAACAATGACAATGATGAATACATGTCAGCCACAACATTTTCATAAATATAACTATGATATAAAATTTGGAAAAATATGCATTTACATTCTTAGCAAACATTACACCATCTTCAATGATATAAAGAGCTCAGCTCTATGCAAAATACAGTTTATTATCATACTACAATTCAAGCTGTTCAAACATGAAAAGCCCTTGTAACCAAAAATGTAAATCCATTGCACAAATATATCTGGAATAAATGACATTACTGAGTACACTACCACTTATTGCACCTCCTTCTTTTCAGCCAAAAATGCTTTAACTGAACACGTGTCTTAAAACATGAGGCACCAAAGAAAAGATAAAAAGCAACATCAAGTAAAGTAAGAGCTTTGAAAACAAATACATTCCTACATCAACTCCACTAGTAACGGCTACAGTTGTATCTGATGACTAAAATGTAATGATGTATTAAACTTCACCATGGATTACTTATGCTGAAAGATGTCCGACAGTACAATGGATGCTTATTTTCTGCCTACTTCAACATTAGTAGCACACTAAGAGATGCAGTGTTGCAGTGCAAGAGTTCAGTTTAATACAGAGAAGCTGTGTTGTTAGAGTCCTAGTAGTGTTTCTGTTCATGACGAATCTTCTGTCAAAACACAGTCTGACTATATAATTACTGTACATTTTAAATGAAATGCAGAGTGTATAATTCTGTCCTATTTAGGTGTGATATATGTTATTTTATCTCTAGTCTACCTGCTCAATTTCTGACAGTTTTCAAGGCTGTACACTGACTGATTTAGACTGCTGTACGACAGTTAGGACATGTTAGTATTACACAGATTACACAGAAAGCAAGCATAGGTTCAAGCTCCCAAGTAACCGCTCAGTAAAGCACTAAGCTGAAGGTCTATAGGGGTTACTTTGCAACAAAGTGCACATTTTTTGTTTTGCCATTCTGCTTACTACTAAGCGTTGCTTTGGAGAGCGACTGCGGCTCTTTAGCAGCTCTTTTCATGGCAGTTTTAGAGGCCTGCCCTCCTGCCTCTGTCCTCTGCCAGTCCTTCTCCACTCTCTTGGAGGTGATGACCTCTCTCTTACTTGCAGCAAAAACACGTTTCTCTACACCGGCTGTTTTAATGCCACCAGACTCCTTTTTAACATCTGTCTCAGAGTTAGCTCTGACACGGCTTTTCCTCACCTGACCTCTACAGTTTGGGTTAGATTCTGGGGGTTGCTTTCGGGCATTGCCTGCAGCCTGCATGTGCCTGATATGACTCCTTCCAGCTGATGGACTAACCGGGGTCTGGGCTCCTCCTCCACCCCCGCCTTGTCCACCTGGGCTCCTACCTTCTGTGGAGGGTGCTCGGGTCTCACTGCTGCTCCGCTTCGCTGGCGCCCCAGGTCTGGCTCTGCGCTCCAGCAGTGGGCTAAGCCGTGAGTGGCGTTGGTAGGCATAGGCAGAGCAGCTTCCATTGCACATCGGGTAGCGAATGTGACAGTGAGGGCAAACTGGAAATCTGGAGAGGTGGTGCTGAGTTGAGGCAGGTGATGGGGGGTTATTGACAGGTGCAAATGGGAAGGCTCTCTGGCTTTGGCGCAGCCCTTTAGGGGAGTTGAGTCGGGATGGTGGAGCTGTGTGAGGTCTGGGTGGGTGAGCTGTTGTAGCAGAGGGGAAACCCTGTGGCCTTGGACGACTCCCAGGCGGACGGCTGCTCTCCGCTTGCACTGTTTGGATCTGGAGCCACTCCAGCTGCAGCAACCTCTCCAGGTACTTCTCTAAGGGCCCTACAGGCTTGGGCCGGGGGGCGCCACGGCCTTCTGTATGAAGGAACACTGCCAGCTGTCTCAGACTCCAGCTGTTGAAGGGAGGAGGCAGAAAGTCTTGGTAACTATAGATGGGTTTTTCACTCTCATCGTCATCACCCAGATTCCCATGGGGTCCTGGGAAGTCTGGGGGAAAGTCATTAGTGTTGATGACCTCGGCCCGGAGGTTGAGGTGAGGAGGGGTGCAGGGGGTACAGGGAGAGGGCAGCACAGGCAGCCTCTCAGAATCTGACAGATCACTGGCACTGTCAGTGTCATCATCCTTCTGGTTGTAGTGCTGCTGTAGTGCCTCTGGGGTGGGGGCTGGGGAGTGTGTTAGGGGGTGTGCTGGCATGTGTCGTAGCCCTGATATTGGGGAGAGAGGCAGGGAGAGGGCTCGCCGATTTTTTCCCATCCCCCCACGATTCGGCAGTAGCTCGTTGCTGCATTGTGACATCCGCTGATTTTCTTGCTTTTCCTCTTTCCTCTGCACAGATGAGGGTTTGCGGAATTGAGGTCTCAAATCCCCTTCTTCTTCAGGGCTGTAAAGAGAAAGACACGTGTAAGGAAAAGCTGTTGGGGGATTTGGGGATTTACTGTAGCCTACTTGAATTAAAAGCATTCAGTGAGAATGTGCACCCTTCTTCACACATACCTGGAGAGTTTGCTTGTATTCCGTGTAGTGCCAGATTTGACCCTACCACCTTTTGACTGTGCACCCTGTACAACAATGCAGAAATCGTTAGTTTTATGAAGAATGTCTCTCTTTAGCTTTACTACTTTGCCATTCACTCACCTTCTGCATTGTTGTCACTGTGTCCTTATCCTGACCTGGTCCTGCTGGGCCATTTTTCAGTTGCCCCACTGCTTTCTTCATCTTGTTACCTTTCTTTGAACTGTGGAAACATGATATCGGTTTGTCAGGCTCGTCTCGAACCAATGTCTGAGACAAAACATGACAAGTTCAATTTCATCTTAAACGTATTCACTGTAAAAATCAGGCATACCTGGGTACTGGTCCGCTATTTTCAGTATTTTTTACCCGAATCTTCTCTTTGGAAACGACGCGTTTCAGTGTCGTGGATGCTGTGCGCTCCTGCATTATGGGCCCCATGTTGCAGGTCGCCAGGGGGGATGTTGTTTTGAGTTCTGCACAATGAAATGATACGGTAGCTAAAGAACCCAACCGACATCTCGGATCAGATACTCTATTCTGAGAATGAGGCTAAAAACACCCATTTTCTCAAAAGTGCTGCAATGCATCATGCGCAGATGTCGACAGTCGGTTCTTCACTGCAGGTTAAACTCGTCCTTGTGTTTGTCGTCGACCCGCCTCGCTGTTTGAATAACAATTGAGCGAGTACTTTAATGTATTGTTGACAGCAGACGTATCTGTTCTTCGACTGTCATCTTTCTCGCCATTAAAAATTCAAGACGGACAAACACCGCATACGCTTTGTTTGGCTCGCCGTCCCAGTCAGATTGGTTTGTTTACCTGCTGCTCTGACTGGCTCGCAGCTTGCGTCGAAGTCTCGAAGTGAGCATCAGAGGTGCATCATGGGACTTGAAGTGCAGACATGCCATTCGCTCTTTCAAATGAAATACGCAAACGCTCTCTGATGAGTTCACTTACTACTTATAAACAGTTGGTACGGTGAGGGGAAAAGTCACGTCTGTGTTCGAAGAAAGAAGCTAAAAATAATGCGCACAACAGTAACTCTTCATTTTGAGTTACTCTATCTCCCACGCGACGTCAGTCATGTTCTGGTCAGTTAGCAGCTTCCTACTTGCTACGCGCATGTTAGCAGATCTCCATCGAGAGCACGCTACAAACATATACGTGCTGGACAGTTATGAAGGTGGCTTCTGATTACAGATCATATGATGTGATTGCGGCCAATAGCGGAGACTCTATGACGCACGGAAACGCGCAGCTCTAATAAATACTACTTTAAATGGAGGATCAAGCAGGCTTCACCATGCAGCTTAGACGTAACTAACGCTTCATATCTTTACATGGTGAGATGATGTCAGCGTCTAATTTTATTGAAGCATATTTCAGTAATCCTACAACAGTTCAGACAGAGGGAGAGAGAGAGAGAGAAATAAGCTGTATGCAATCAGGCCAGGCACGTACACCCAGAGTACACGCCCACTCTCTTTCCTGCAGTGACTGTTTCTGCCTTGAGAAATTTACAACAACGAAATTGCTGTTCTCTTAGATTTGCAGCACACCACCATGCGGTTTTAGGTAAAAAAGGAGTACACTAATGTTATATCTGGGACATTATGCATTTGCTTAAAGTGCATTTTAGGGATGAATGTGACATAATACTAATAAATTATGCTTCATAACTTTCTTTACAGGCAAGCAGGTCACCAGTTCTTGCAGATCATGGATAAAGGGTGGTTTATTGGGCACCAAAAGATTCCCTCTTCACAATCTGAGCAGCAGATGTCCAGCTCTTACAGCAGCGTCTCAAGGCCCTGCATGACTATCAACTTGACTGAAATACTTCAAGCTGACAGACCTAATGTAGTGAAGAAGCCAATTCCAATCCGCCCCCCAAGCTCTAGAGTCTCTCCACTAAGAAACAAGGAATACCACCGCAGTCTCTCCTGTGAACCCACGCCTAAACCAATCATCCGACAACGGTCACACTCTCTGCCTTCCACCACACAGAAGAAGAAACAATGTAGAAATGTCGGTGTGCGGTTTGTTGACTCTTTGGGCCTCGACCTGGAAGACATCAGGCTTTTCAAATCTGGAGAGGATCCCTTTGTACCACATCATGTAACCTTTAGATTGTTGATGGGTGCTGAGTTGGCAGATGGAAGGCATTTGGAGATTTCTTTGCCATACATGAAGCCGTTTTTTTCCCAACAACCTGGCGACCAGCCAGGATTCCTGCATCGTCTCCGTGAGCAGAAAGTGTGTCTGGAAAGAGTCTTGTGTTTTGAACTGGGTGTTATTGGAATCACCCAGGTCATCAATTTGGACTTTGAGAAGGACGTCACAGCTCGCTATTCATTTACAGAGTGGAAGAGCTGCACAGAAACGAAGGCGTCATGGGTGTCTACCATCACCAAGACCTGGGAAGGGGGAGGGGGCGAACTCAGTTGTGATACATTTCGTTTCCACCTGCCTGTTCCTCCTTTCTTGCAGCCAGGAGCAGAGCTAGAGTTTGCCATTCAATACAAAGTCTGTGGGGCTGAATACTGGGACAACAATGATGGAGAGAATTATAAGTTAGTTTGCCATAACTACAAGCTCACTGTGCCCAAAGAATGTGAGGATAGCATGGTGCACTTCATCTAGGATGCTGACTAAAGATAGAAGAAACACTTAGAAGCACTTTATGACTGTTGTCAGCAAAGACCTGCTACAAAATGTATAACTGCATTGTCATATAATGTTCATTATGTTAGACTAATGCTAAAAGAAGAATTTTTGAATCAGGTCAGATTCAGTGTAAACTGTTAACTTAGGCAGAGCGAAAATTACAAACACTAGTGCTCTTAATGCCTGATGCTCACTTTAGTGCCACAGTTTTACTTTTGTGATTTCTTTTTTAAAAAAAAAATGCAAAGTAATATTCACTTTTCCTTGCTATTTAAATTAAAAAAATGCACTTTTATGTAGAATCAACCAATGGTGATGACACCCACTGAGTGATATAAATATTCAGCAATTCGCTGTTTTCTTCCAGCTGCATATTTGACAGAAAATAGTTTTATATAATGCAGGAATTTGGTCTGCTGATGAACCATTTTGCTTTGTATTCAGAGTTTATTTTTGAGTCAAATGTTGTCAAATGTCAAAACCATGCAATAGATACAATTTTAATGTCTTATAATGAATGAGAAATTAATGCTTATTTTGTTAAACAATAAAGCAAAATTGCACATAATGTTCAACTTGTATTATTATGTATTTGTATTGTTTATATTCGTATTAAGCTGAAGCCCTGCCTCGTCTTCTAGCTACCCTTTACTACCTTCTGTGACTTGTAGCATTCTTTTATCAGCCTGTCTGAAAAACTATTCAGAACATATCCTTAGTAACAAAATATTTAAAACATTATGTGTTTTTTTTTTTAATGTTTTCAGCTCAATTGGAATACTGGCTGATTTGAGGTAAATTGGAACAATTCTTTGGTAAAGCTCTCTTTAGACTATAGAGGTTTGTCCAGTGTTGAGGAGTGTTGAACTACATGCAATTGCATTAGTAGTTTAACTACATTTATATGTGCACAGAGAACCAAATAAATTACTTTTTTTTGCCATTTTTGTATAGTTAACTGCTGAAACTACAAACAGTTTTGGGCCACAAAAGTAAAGGAATAGTTTTTTTTGTTTGTTTTTTTTTATTTTAACATTGCTTCTCTAATGTAATTGGGTCTCATTTGATTAGACCTTCCCCCTTTTTCTTTCATCCTGACCACTGTTAGACAGTCACCACCGCACACTTGACCTTTGTGCCTGTGTAAAAGCCAAGAGAAAGATTTGCTCAGTGCTCACACAGCTACATCATCATGGATAAACCTCCTAAATCTCAGCCTGAGAGTTATTGTATAAAAAAAACAAAGCTGACATTTCAGCTCCTTCCCCTTGAATTAGCATTAAACTTAAACTAAATGGCATTTTTGCTAGCATGTTCCTTTTTTTGTACTATATTTTGTCATATTTTAAAGTGGTTTTCTTTTCATTTGAACAGGTCCTAGTCAACATACCTGCAGTGAAATCACCCCATCACACACTTCATCTGCCGATCTCTTCTGCAATAGTGCAACCTTATGAGTGGGACACTTTTTGCTAAATTGGAAATTTACTTAAGCATTAAAACTTATAACGCATGTGAGCAAACAATGCAAAAATCTACATTCAGATATCTAATCCAAATTTCATCAATATATTCATTCACTTCATATTCAGCTGTGAAGTACACTGCTACTGAATACAATAGATTAAAACTCAGCATGGTAGTTAGATGGAAGTGGATAGTAAACTGTAAAAAGTGATTATTTCATTGAAATAAAAGTGGTAATATTGTCGTTTCATTACGAATAACTGATCAAACAATAACTTCAAAGGTTGTACAAAACGCCTTGCCTTAAAAATAGAAGATTCGACCTAGAATTGGACAGTTAAATATGCCAGAACATGTTTCACCTTTCCCAGAACGAGTGATGATTGAGAGGTTCCGGTGAGTTTTGTAAAGTTAAGGGGCTCATTCATGTTTGAAGGACACTAGAGGAGACTGTGGTACGTTATGTGTCCCGCCATGCGCTTGCGTGATGAACGTAAAGACTTCGCGCGTTTCGAGCCGGGCCAATGAAAAACTGTCAAAAACGTATTCGGTATCATGCTCTGTCATGTTTTGTGCTAATTTTGACAATACAGTAAATACATTTAGAAGAACAGTACAGTAAGTAACGTTAAAATCTGAAAACTGTTTAAAATAATTCCAGTCAAACGATTTTTGTTATTCAGTGGCCACTGACGGTTATGGTCGGAAATTAGTGTTAGCTAGGAGAGCTGACTTTAGCTAGCGTTATGTCAAGCTAACCGTCCCGGAGTAGCTTTAAATTATGGAGAGATGAGGTCGTCAGCTATGTTAGCCTTCACCTATAGCAGGAATTAGCTATATAAAGCTAATTCCTGTTCAAATGGCGTTAAGATTGACAGGTTGATTGTAATTTTACTTTACAGTCATTCTGAAGACGAAGTGGCAGTAAAGCTGTTCCTCGTAAGGAAGAATGGCACCGGGTCAGGACACACAGGTGAGAATACAATCCTTAAACAATTTAGTTTACCAACATTACTGTCATTTCAAGTAATCATTATTAATTTTTTGTTGGTGAAGTACTGTAACGGTAAAAAAGTAAAGTATGATTAACCATTTTCATGCGCAGCTGGAGAAAGTCATCGATGAGGTGTTAAAGAGTGGGGATGTCCATGCACTGGCTGTATTCTTGCAAAGGGACATATATGAAGGGACCCCCATGAAATGTTCCAAACAGTTTCTCTCCAAATTGGATAGACTTGTCTGCAGGGTAAGATGCGGCCCAGCACACTCACTAACTAACATGGTATGATTCCCTAATGTTTGTAGGTTTAATGAAATCATGTCACTGTGTATGTAGTGCTTGGATCAGAAAGATTCCAAATCAGCCAGTTTGGGTCTTACTGTGGTCTACAAATGTGGGGAAAAGCTGAAACTACCTGGTGTCGGTCAAGGACTGTCAGGAGTAATATGTCAAGGCCTGATCCAGATGATAAGTATACATCTAATATTTATGGGGACACAGTGTGTGAGTGCTGTATAAGCAAAAGTACATCGTTGTTTATTGAACCTGGTTTATTCACATGGTGCAGTGGTTCGAGAAATGTAGGAAACTGTGGATCCAGTGTGGCCCGCAGTGGAATGAGCCTTTGTTCAACCTTTCTGAGGACTTCTTTGATGCCCTAACGGTGAGCTAATGTCTAACAGTAAAACACATTTTGTATGATAAAAAATTCATGCTTGTGTCTAAAATGTAACACTGTTTTCTTCCCTCTCTGTTACAGGTTGTTCATGAAGCATGCAAAGAGGGTACGCTTGTACATTCTTTCTTTATTTGTATTCAATCCTCAGTATGTGTGTTTCATCTTCAGTTTGTCTTTTTTGGGATCTAGGTGGAAATTGTAACTAACATGCGTAAACTTCATTATTTATCCAACAAATTGCAATCTTAAAGTTACAGTATTATTTGGGAGTCCTTGGTTTCTTCCGCAGTTAGGGAGAGTGTTAGATTGTCCTCACACTAGAGTCTAAATGTGTGATTCTGCTCCAACTATCCCAGTTGCCTGAGAGCACTGTCAAATCGTTTGCTATTAACATTGTTTTGAGGTAATTGTGTTCCTCATGGACAGAAAGATTGGAGAAACATATTTAGGTGAAAGATAATTAGCATTTGGCATAGAAGAAAAAAAAAACATATCAAAGCTTAAATTTCCATACTTTCATGATGAATCTTAGTATCTAAGAGAAAATGTCTATTCAGAGAATTACCCATGTATGTTGTTTACAGGAACATACAAAATCACAGAATCCTTCCTGTATGCTCTTGGTCAATTGGGAGTGGACTCCAGAATCTACATCCTGATCCGGAAAGAGGTTGGAAATGATTTTATTAACTACATTGTTTGAGTACCATTAAAACTGTGAGTCAGGTGTTTCTTAGATTAACCTGCTGATAATGTTCTAACAGGCAATTCGTAAATTCAACTTAATTCTGGACAAAATCCCAACGGAGCTTAAGAAAGAGAGGAAGATCCTAACATCACAGGAGGCCTCAGACATCATGTATGTCTTGGTAGTTTCCTCATAGCAAGGAACATTATTACTCATTTTTCACAATATCCACACACTGTTGAACTTTTGATTTTTCATATTTCTACAGGCTCAAACTGGCTGGTCAGATATTGGAGGGTGGTGGTAAGTGTTTTATGAGTAATACAATCTCTCTTTTCTTCACCCAGAACCATATGTAGACACAAACAATTTACAACACAGTCTGTTTGTGTCAGATTATGACTTGCAGACAGCCTTGATGGAAGCACTGTGCAGAATGGCCACTCCTGACCAAAGGAAAGAGATGGCAGATCGGTGGTTCAGCATGGAGCATGTGGCCAGTGCCTTTGCCAAGATCCGTGATGCAGAGTTTGAGACGGTAAAATCAGGCAATTAATTTCATTAGCATTTACATTTTGGTGCACTACTGTGGCAAATAATTGTAGTAATATTACATATAAATGTGTAACACAGCAAATATGTGTGATTTCAGGATTGTCGCAAGTTTCTGAACTTGGTGAATGGGATGCAGGGAGACAGGAGGAGGTGCATACATATCGTACCTCAGTGTTTCCTAAGACATGATCTGGGGAACATGAGGGGTTTTGTTTATAGTTCTACCTCTTCGCCTAGTGATAACAAGAATTCCTAGACTGAAATGTTGTTTAATTCTGTTTTATTAAATCCTCTAAATATATACAGTATTTGTGGGTTCTTGACAAAGACGGGGAACATACATTGCTGAAGACAGATGCACATGACTGAATATCGATGTTCTCTCTGTACTGTAGAGTCTATTCCTACCCTTGTTTGGAGGTTTATCTGGACAAGTATGAGGTCAGTATCAACAGGATTTCTATGGGTCTAAAAATGTGAGAGAGAAAAAAAACAGAATTCGAAACTAAAACGTTAGTGAATGTCCAATGTTACATAGAAACAAGTACAGATTCTCTCTGTCTGGGCCTGACTGCACATTCAGTACAATAAGACAATAATTTATAAAGATGCTTTTGCCTTCTTCGTACAATTAACTGCATGTAAGGTGGAACATCACAATCCATCACGCACTCCTGAATTTATTAGTAGGTGTGTTGAAAGGCTTGTGGTTATGTTGTCAGCTGCTGATGCCAGCTGATGAGAAGCTGGACGAATTCTGGATCGACTTCAACCTTGGCAGCCACAGCATCTCCTTTTACTTCTCTTTGGCTGATGGAGAGATGCAGGTACCTCAAGATTAATAGTCTATTTGAAAAGTGCTGCATAACTTTTAATTATATTTACATGATCAACAGGAGACATCTGTTACAGTCTAACGTAGAGTGGTTTCTCCTTCATGTAGGAGGGACAGTGGGAAACAATATGTATCAGTGAGAATGAAGTCCAAAGTTACACTGTGACAGGTAATCAAAGCCAGGTGTATCCTTTAAGTATTTGCTTGTGTGTGTGTGTGTTTGTGACTACTGTATAATACAATGGGTTTATTATCTATAGAGGAGGGCAAGAGAAAGGTATTGCAATTAAAACTGTCCGAGGTGGTGGTCGTTGGTGGAGTCGAAGGATCGAATCTTACCATCCATTTCAGCTCCTCCCTGGACATCCTGCAGGCTGCTCGTAGTGTCTACGGACACAGCAAAAACAAAGTAGGCCATGGCTTATTCATTCCAACCGTTTGGTCACAATGTCTGTAGGAATATTTATATGTTTTTTTTTTTTGTTACGCAGAGATACATAAGAAGTAAAAGTGAGAGGTACAATAATGGCATTGAAAAGAGCTTGGCATTCTGTGAAAAAAAGGTTTTGACACTTGGTTTAATTCGTTTTTTTTTCAGTTTTAACAGTTCATAGTGATTTAACACTACCTGGTTTGTTTCAGTTTTTATCAGTTTGAAGATTTACATGCTCTTCCTGTCAGGGCTTTGTAGGAAAGATGGGCACATCTGTGGTGAAGACTACAGTTAAAATCATAATGGAAGAGAACAACTCCCAGGTAAGAAATGGTCTGCTAACATAATGCTTTCAGTATACAGCTATAATGATTAATGTGGTCATTACAGATACAAATTATATTGAACTGGTGATGGTTTGGGTGGGTGAACCATTTATGTGATTGGCTCAAGTCAGGTTTGAGATAGGCTCAGATTAAATTGTCTGAATATATGGTGTAAATTATGTTCAGTAACTGCGACATGGCTACAAAGAAAACATTATAAAGGCTAGTGGTTGCTAGGTGTTAGTAAACAGTTTTACATTAATGTGATATTATTGTGTCAGAAGTGCTTTAAACATTTTGAAAGCTTTGTAAGTGCAAATTACCGTTGCATTGCAGCTGTGAGATGTTTCTGTGCTTGTACTGCATGCTTTTCTCTATGGAGGTTGTTCCAGAGAGCCAGGTCTCCCTTGGTGAAAGTGAGAAGAATACAGTCCCCTACCTTTTACCTGCATCGTCTGCACATATACAGGTAAAAGAGTTTTGTATTGTATAAACAGTGGTCAATTCATGAATATAATTTGTAACAACACACCACTATGTGTTATGTCTTCATGAAAAACTATGAATACAGTATGTCACTCAAAAAGTTCAATTGGTGGTTGTAGTTCTGCTGTGAAATTGTGCACCTGGCACTCAGATCACCAGCTGAAATGCAGGGGGGCCTGTAGGGGGCGTAGAGAGCAAGGGAACAGAATTTCTGTATATCCATTCTGTAGGTGATCCGGTGCCATTGCCTTCACATGAAAGGGATTACACATAAAATATTTATATGTGATCATTTGAATGTCACATTTAAATTGACCATTTAAGAAGTAAAGATTCACAGACACAGTCATTCTGATTTTCCGTCCAGATGGTGACTCCAGCCAGGATGAGGATTTCAGAGTCCACCACCTTCATCAGCAATAGTGCAGGAGGAAGTGTACATAGTGCCAGTTCCCTCTCTGCTGTAAAGCCATCAAGTAGGTGGAAATTAGAAATTGTAAAGAATTTCTGTCACACCAGGTCCAGTATTCCTGCATTATCTTCATGGTATCATCAGACCTTAGAGGTTCTAAAAACTCAAAAGTTCATTCTTAACAGCCTGACAATGCCATATGTATCAAGATTCTTGTCATATCCATATTCACATCCACAGTATTCTAGCCCAAACCATTCTAGGCAGTTTGTCTTGCTTGACTGGAAGCTCCTTATCACTTTTTTATTCCTCATGAAGAGGAATTAAAGCAAGGCATGTAGATCCAACTCTCAACTATAACATTGTACTTTCACCCTTTTAGACACTCCAGCCAGCAGTAAAGGGAAGCCATGTCTGGAGATGGTTCGTTTATGTGATAGGAAAGGTGAATTTTGCGCGGGAGAACAAAGGATGACTGCTAAGACCTGCAGTAATGGCACAGCACCCAGAAGCACAATAGCCGGTGGCATGATAGAGAAGGTATGACACACGCTGAATACACTGAACTCAACATGTTACACAGGCTGTGTAAGTGTTCCAAATACTGAACACTGTTTCATGCTCTGCGTGGTCTCTCAACAGCATGCTAAAAATGAGATGTCACAGTATGTAAAATTTGATATTGTTTTTGCTTTTGGAATGAAACCTCAATTTCATGGCCTCTTCCTCAGAGTGATATGTCTCTACAGGGCTTGGCTTCCAAACAGGCCAATAAGAACAAGCTTGATAAATACAAAAAGGTATAATCACCAATTATTATGTATTTAAATAAAGTTAAGGTAGTATATGTTGTCTACTTCTGCACAATCTTTCTAAACTGTTTTCAGGATATGAGGGTGTAATACAATTGACTTATGCAAAGTAATATTGGTTTTTACTCTTCTTAGTAGTTACATGTACAACTATTAAGATAATAACTCTAGCCCAAATTTTTGATGCTACTGGTCACAACCAGCGCCTCAGACAGGATTTCTCTCGCAGCTGTCAGGCAAATCTGGTATTATTTGGCCTGACAGTATTTTACATATTATTTAATTGGAAGGAAAGTTGTATTTACACAAACTCTATCATCCACTTACGTTTGTTGCCTCTGCTTGTTCTAAAGAATATACCGCTGGCAAAAGCAGTAGATATGGTTCTAGCTGGACAGGGAGAAGAGCAGCCTCTGGGTATTGTATTGTTTAGCTTAACCCAGAAATACAACCACACCAATTTTTTTCAGAGAGTCTTGTACAAAACCTTGATCTTTTTACTTTCAGAGGATAATTTTGTGCCTGACACCCAACCCAGACCTGTGAAAAACATGTAAGCACTGTGGAGAACCACCACACTCTTTGCAGATCTATTACCATCAATGCTCTGATTGGTAATGTTGTACGCATTTGTGTTTATACGGTAGATGTATATAGATTGTATATTTAAACATGTTTATTTGTTCAAATTGCAGGTCTTTTAACTGGAACAAACTGTCAGTGTCTGAAATGGTAACAATGCCCACACAGAAAATAAATACTGTGTCAAGACCTGGTAAGCAAAGAAGTCTTAAAATATCTTCACCAATTCACCAGACATCACTTAATATTATGCACATCAATATCTAGTATCTTTTACCTATCCAGGTAAAAATTCAATGTTGTTAAACTTTTTTTTTTCCAAATTCATATTTTTTCTCTTTTAGAGCCTCATTCTAATTCGGCACAACAGCAGGAGCACCCAACCTTAGCACTGAGATTGTCAGTTCCAGGCTCAGGCCCTATCAACCATAAGCAGCTCCATACTGAACTCACCCAGCGCCTGCAGCGGGTCCTCAGTGAGAAGAACCAAGATCATGCACCTCAAGAGCCAGCTGCAACCCAGAGAAAAATGTCTGGTACCAGAGGGGACTCGAAACGCAGAGGCTCCGCAGACCAGTGTGCTTCTACTTTGGGTACTTCCAACAAGCAGCAGGCCCAGAGAAATGGCTTGGCCAAAGGGAATAGCAAAGGCCGGATGTCACTGAAAGCAGATGTTGCTCTAAACAAAGCGCCAGTCAAGGCTCCCACAACCGTCGCTCTGCAGGAGAAAATACAACCCAACGTTAAGGCTCAAACTAACAGGGCCCTTTCAAGCAAAGAGAAGGTATGACATCTATAAAATTTAAGCAGCTGACCTTCCATGCAAAGGTTCGTAATGTATATTGTGATTCTAATACCTTCTATTGTCCCTACTCAGAGCGATGCAAAGGTTGCAGAAAGCATGGTGAAGCTCATCTCTAGCCATTATGAGATTAACAACATCAATCAGAGCTGGACTCCTCTTCATATCAACAAGTATGCACAGTGATGGTTGTAGGGCTACATTATGTTGTACTGCAGAAAATGAACAAATGTCATTGCTTGCATAATTGTGCCACATAGTTACCATTTGTGTTTTTATGGTAGGTCACTCTTCAATATGAGCTGGTTATCAACTGCCAAAGTAAGTGATCATTATGATTTATGGTTTGGAGAAACTTAAAGTTACTTTTCTCTAGCTTGAGTTACTAAAGAGTATCTTTATCTACTATAGAGGGACGTACCTCATACATCTGTAAGCCTAATGAAATCCCACAGTAAAACAGCATCAAACTCTTCAGGCTGGAGGTAATCCAGTTCAATTAAAAGATTGAGGTACATTTGAATATTTCAGTGGCTTTTAGAATGTATGTAAAGACTTTTTTTTCCTGTTGAGCAGAAAGGATATTTTTGCATTCAACACTGAAGCATCATTGAGTATTGGGGTAAATATTACTAGTGTTAGTTATTCCATATATTTGAATGTAATATACAGGAGTACTTGGTATGCCACTGTGTTTTTTAAAGTCTTATTTATTGCTCTTTAGGGAAAGGATAAAACCTTCCCTAACACTTCTTCCATATCGAGCAGGTAGGTCTTACAGTTGAGAATGTCCTGTTGGGTAATTTGTCAAAAAATGCAGATCTTAAAAACTGTAACATTCTGTCAAGATTTTTTTTATTAAAATCTCTCTAATTTCATATTCCACATATTATTTGACAGCGGCATCCATGAGTCCTCAGGACTCCACAACACAACCGAGAAAGGACAACCTGTGACAAAAGTAAACTTTCATTATACTTAGTGTTTTCTTATAGATATTAAAAGTTGAAGCTAGTAGAGACTCAGTCTGTGTAGATGTGTGTATTCTTGTTGCATTTGAACTTTTACTCTTGTCAGAAACAAGAAGGAAAGAGGAAAGCACAAATCTTCCAAAATCAGGAAATTTATCACTCAAAAGTTATGGCTTACACTTATTATATGAGCAAGAATTATGCGGCAGTCACTTGAAATGCACCATGTTCTGGCCAGGAAAGCATCTCCCTCACTCTTCTCTGTCTCTCTCTTTCAATCTGTCTACGTCCCTATCTCCCACTACCTTTTGTGTTACAGGAGAAGCGGTATATGAAAAAGCATTTGTTCAGTGACACAGATACAGACTATGCCATGACAGAGGTCAGCTGGCTGAGGGAGTCGAGCAGGAAACCCAAACCCAAAGTTGCCAAATACTCAAGGCAGGCACCCATCAAGCCTAAAGCTGAGTCACCTCATACTTCATGTAAGCCCTTAAAGCCACACTTTGCCACACATTCATGCTTTCAATCTAAGACTCATCACATTAAGACTGGATGTTGATACAATTATGTAAAGACTAAAATGTTTCCATAAACAGAATGTATTTGTGTCATTACAGATGAAATCCCAGATTTACCACCACCCTCCCCAAAACATGTAAAGGACAATACCAAACCCAATAAAGTAAGGCAAGATTCTTTTATGTAAATAATGTGCTTTAAGGCTGTAATGCACTATCACAGTCAGCCACAGTGTGTCATTGTTGTTTAAGCAGAAGAAGCACAATGTGAAGGAGAGAGTGGTGCAACCAAAGAAGACAGTGAAGCCAGCAGCAGCACCCAGCAGACCACATGCAGCAGGCGGGAGGCCCAAGAGAGCTGTACACACCTCTACCAAGAGCTACAGGGAGCCAGATACAGATGACAGCCAGTCAGAATCAGCTACGCCTGCTGTTCCCAAGGCAAACGACCTCCCTTTATGTCTGCTGAACAAATAACATATTTATTGTTCTTATTGTGTATGCACATGACAATGAGACTAGGTTTTATCTTCGTTATCTCTCTGAATTATTTAGTAATGTGGATCTCCCCATACCATTTACCATTTTTGAGTTTTGTTGAATTACACATAATATGAGTTGCTTGGTGCAGAAGTCCAGCAAATTATATTTTTATGGAATATTAGTAACAAAGACGTTACTTAAAATGATTTTTCAAATAGAATGAATCATACTTTCTTTATCCTTTAATAGCCGGATCATCTGAAGAATACTAAGAAAACTCATGATGCTGCTCACACAATGAAGAAACAGCCTGTGAGCAAGCAGCCAACCAAAAGATATAGGAAACCAGAGAGCAACCATCATAGCAGAGAGTCACAGTCAGTGTCGGTGTCAGAACAGCCATCCACTTCTAAGGTAGAGGTCATAGAGCTTATATTTCATGTTATCCTGATTAAACAATCATCCATTCTGCATGCCATGAAGCATCTGTATGTCTGAATTTGCTAGAAAACATCCATCCACGTCACCGCATGCTCATACTGTGATCAACTGAGTTAGCAAGTTCCTCTATTCTGACAGATCAGAAGCTCTGATTGCTTTTTTTGTGGTGGGGCTATACAACTACAATATTCCAAACTGGCAGATCATTTGTTTTTATCTGATTTTGGTATTGACATTTGTAATATTGTATAATTTTAAATGAGGCAAGAAATATAGGTATGAAGCATGTATTAGGAAGCATCCCTCAAAAAATTACGTGAAATTATGTGAAAACAACTACATCAGAGCTGCAGTAAACTCCACACATGGTTTCAGTTGTTTTCCAAGCATCATATACTGCTGTTGGAGCTAATGTTTTTGAAACAAACTCAAATTGGCAGGAAAACAACATGGGTTGGAAATTAAATTGGCTTTTGGCGGGCAACAGCAAAGAGAAGTTAGGCCACAGGCAATTTTTCTCAGCTGTAAAGCTTGTTGACAGTCCACACAATGTGTCAGTTTAGCATTCTGAGGTCTGAAGAACATTTCTGGTTAGTTGCTGATTTTGTTATTTGCAGTGTGAATGGATAGTAATATAATTTTGGAATGTGGTCACTGAGATTCATTTCAACATCATAGTTATCGTAACATTAGAATGTTGCAGCAACATCCCATTACATTTTGGTTTGTCTGCCAACAGAAATATTTTGTAAACCAGCAGGGGGGAAGAGTGAGAAAACTTGTTCAGAGGTTCCAAACCAAATTTGATGATAATAGGTTTATTGTGATGATTGTCTATAAATGATCCAATTTTGAAAATTTTATTTAAATTCTGCAAAGGGACATAGATTACACCTACACCAGTCCTACAACAAAATGTTATGTTGTAGCTTTATTAAGCTAGAAATAAGACATGGTCTGAATGTGCACATGCCTTTTTACCTGAATGGGTATTGTGCTTGATGATCATCATATATTTAACAGAAATTCTTTTATGTTTTTCAGCAGCAGAGGCCTGAGAATGTTCTTCAAGAAACTTCGAAGTTACGTAAGAAAAAGGTCATCCCTGTCCTAGAAGAGATGAATGCATTGAAGGATTCTTGGGCAGCCCGCCAGACCTCGTTCTGTCCGTCGCCTCCTTTCGTTGAGAAGATGAGATGTAAGACTGTGGAAAGCTTCTCACCAGCATCAGAGTTAGATAACAGTCATTTGACTCCTTTGACATAAGCTAATGGCGATTGCATGTTTCATGGTGTGTCCAATGGTTTATTAATTCCAATATGTATTACTTAGCCTTCTTGACACTTTGCTGGCATACATAGTTTACAGTAATTGACAAATATTGCTTTTGCTTTGATTCCACTAAAGTATAGTAGATTATATAGTGAGTTAGTGTTTGCTTTTTAGCAACATTTCCTGTGTAATCAACTGACTCAAGAGTGAATGAGAGCACCTACTTTTGGAGATTATTTAGTCACATGGAGGACCAAATTCAACTTATTAAAGTCTGCTTGTGGCTGGAAAAATGGGGGCCTGTTGTAAAAAAAAATCACTAATCACTTTTATTTAGAAGACCTGAAAGAGGATTAAAATTTGTCCTACCCATGAATATGTGTACAAAAAAATATTCACCCAAAACCCGAATTGTTGCCCATTTTTACTCGGCCAGTTCAGTGTCTGTATTACATTTGCATTAACTCCTGTAAAGAGTAAAACATTTGGTGTATTATTCTGCAATTGCACCAGATGCATTTTCACTCAGATCACATTTATGCAGTTTTAAAACACTTATATAAATGACCCTATTGCTCTCTAACCTCTTAACTGTAAATTGATATGTTGAAAACCATGTATGTATATTGACCTTTTACTCTCTGTCCAACTTCTGAGGCCAGCTGTTTGAACATCTGTGCTTATTTTGGACCCTCACAGCTGCCGAGAGGTCAGCCCCAACCTTGGATTTGACCTGCTCCCCTCTCCTCACCCCGCGGGGATCCCCACTCCCTGCCTCCCCTGACTCTGCCTGCCAGGACACCCCCTCACCAATCCTGCTGCTACCCAAACCTCACTCTACAGTCAGCAGTAAAGGAAACTTCAAGCCCTCCTCTTCCTACAGTGCAGAAAAGAAGTTCAGCACATCCAAGACTCAGTCCATCCAGTCTGCCCTGTCTCTCTCTTCACTGAGAGGTCAAACCCCTGCACCCCATCCTCCCATTGGACTGAGTGCAGCAGAGGTAAAACAGCACCTTACTGACGTCTTAAGTAGTTCTTGTGGATTCTGAGTCAAGGGTTAGGGTCACATTCAGAGTTTTAATGTAGCATGTACCACCTGCTCCTTTTTACCCCAATGATCCGATGATGTACTGTATATATGGGCAGTATAATCTAGAATATGTTATGGTTGTCAATTGCAGCTGAACTTAAATCTAATAAGTTGTGAGGAGTCCCCTGGTATTTAACATGTTTGAGTGAAACACTCACCTTTACACTACATGGAGGTCATTGACGCCACTCGTGAGTCATGTGAGGATTACTAAATGACTTAAGGCCTTCATAAATGGCAACCTAGGACTTCAGGAAGTAGGTCTGTGACCTGAGCATTGCTATTTGAAATTCCCAGACCAGCTGAGAAAATGCGGGCAGAGAAAGTAAAGAAGTATCACTTCCCTCCCTCTGCAACCATTTTTGAGGTTTGAAGTTCTCTTTTAAAGTAGTTTTTAATCTCCACCCATAACAGTTGTCAGGGTTAAAATGAATTCGGGTGAATATAGGGAACCCTTAAGTCTGAAGTGTCCATTTGAGAAATTCCACTTTCCGTAATAAAAACATCTTGTATTTATGCAGAAAATGTTGGAATTACATATGATGTTCTGAAAGATTAAGTAGCATTATTGAAATTACCTTTTTCACTCCATGCAGAACAGATAATAGCGCTGCAACACTTCATCTGTGCCCCCTAATGCATTGTGGAAAATGTCTTTATCATTTTACTGTCACTAATCCATGACATAAATGGTGATTAGATAACTACTAAATGAGTTGCCATACTTCTTCTTGTCCATCGCTTTCTCATCACTTTCCAGATAAGTCCAGTTCAGCAGCATCTATCTCCAGCACCTCGATCTCCTTTGTCTCTGTCCCTGCCCCTGTTGACATCCACACTCCTTGATCTCGACAAGCAGTCCATGCCTTCTCCTCCTCAATCTCCATTCCCTGAAGACACTATCAACAATGACCACCTTTATGGCTTTAGTAAAGTGTCTTCAGTATCCCAGGTTTCACTGAGCCAATCATCCACTATGTCATCCATGCTCAGCTGCAGAGTTAAGGACTGCCCCAGTACTGCTCTGACTGTGTCTCATAAAACAGAGGTAGGGGGGCTTTACTACACTTAATTTTTTTTGATTGTATGATAATGGATGGATGGGTGGATGGATGGATGGATGGATGAGTTACTGAGTTACAAATGACTAATGAATTACTGTCCATCCTGACAGAAAACACCATCTTCAGACAGAGACGTAAAGCCTGTGCAGCTTCATATGTCAGGTAAAAAACCTTTATTGCTCAGCTTGGTTCTTACCAGGTATAAACCGGGTTTCCCAGTTTGTACAGCCTAACCCTAGAGCTAGATTCCATTTACATCCAAACAAGTTTACAATGAAGTACAAAAATATATCTAAATAAAAAGTGATTATGAGCACAAACTCCCAAATAAGGCTCCATGGTCAAATCACTGATATGTTTTAGAGGGAGTCCCTTTGTTATGAAACAGTCATATAATGGACTAATGTATTGTAACTTGTGGTTCTTGCTACAGGACCCAGTCGCAAGCGCCACATCACCTCAACCAGTGAGTCCGAGGAAGATGAGAAGGAAGATGGGAAGGAAAGCAAGATGAGAGGACAGCGTTCTCCTCGGATGAAGCCAAGGAAGTTGTTCAAGTCCTGTAAGACATGTTGCTTGTAGTAATTAGTGGTGAATTGAGTCAGCTATAAGGTCAGCCAGGTTTATTAACATCCAGAACGATGCTGTTAAACCAGCAACACCGCAGCTATGCTGCACATGGGCATGGAAGAGGGAGTGGAGCTTCAAAATAAGTTTTTAAAACACATGGAGGCTTCAACGCCTTGACAGGAGCACAAACCCAGAGACTAGACCTGACGGACCGTTTTACCAGTTAACACAGGGGCTAGCAGCTTATGACTCCGCACCAGCGACAGCCTGGCCAGTGGCATTATGTTTTCGGGTTGTCCATTTGTCCGTCTGTCCGTCCGTCCGTCCCATTTTCGTGAACGTGACAACTCAGGAGCACCATAAGGAAATTTCTTTAAATTTGGCACATGGCAATGCAAAAGGTCAAATGTCAACTTGACTGTGACATCATAGTGTTTTTTTTATTCAATTCCTTCAAAGTCTTCACTATCATATATCATATATGACTGGGCAAACATGGATGTAAACGGCAACTTGACTGTTTGGTGCAGGCATATAACCACGAGGTGTTAATTCTAGTTTATATATTATGTTATGGTATTATGATGTACAAAGAGCATACCAACAACAAACTGTTTCTTGTAGTTTAGCCAAAACATTTTTGATTGGTCTTATTACCAATGCAGTGAAAATGTTTGTTTTTTGTTTTGGAAGAGCAAAATTTCCAACCTGTATAATTTAAGGTATTTTGGTGTTTACCCAGAACTCTGAGGTAGTCTTTCCTAACATATTAGTGGATGTGTCTGTTGTCCTCAGTTGCTGAAGTGTCTGCTGTAGGTGAGGTGAGCCAGGTCATGTCTTCTTCCCACACGGTGAGCTCCAGTCACTGGGAGGCTGAAGTGAGGGGTGGAGACATGGACATGGATGAGGATTTGGAGTTGCCAGGATCTGACTTAAACCCGAGTGATCTGTGCCAGCAATTCAGCTCTGACCTAAAGAAGAAGTTCCAGGTTGGACACACATTTATATAGTCAAAAGAGCAAGAGAATATGCAGCACAACCTACATTACTGTCACACACACACACATATTTATGTACTCCCCCCTTTTCCCCAAAATGGTTCTTAACACCACTGAAAATAATGTGTTATGTATTTGGCACGTTGGCCATGTGTGTTTGAGAAAGCAGTGAATATTTTCTTTTTACTGAATATATTCTCACAACTTGTGTTGAATAAAGCACACCTCTATTTTTCATAATCCCGAGTCACTGAAATGTTGTTAAATGATGACCTTGTTGAACCATTATCTTTGTTTGTGTTCAGAATCGTTACAAGACGATGGAGTTTTACAACAAACAGTCCTTGAAGACCGTCCAGCAACATGTCTCCTCTCTCAACATGCAAGTGACCAAATACAGGTCAGTTAGTATGTAATTAGTGTTACAAACAAAACATAAAGCCATTTTTTCCATCCACAGGTCTCATTTGCTAATTGCGAATGTGAAAATTTGATACTTTATACCATCAAGATACAGTACAGCTTGATTTGTTGGCTGGTTGCCCGCCAATTTGTTTCTTAGAGAAGACAACTGTACAATCAACAATCAGTGTTAATTTTCTTAAAGTAGTTCGAAGTTTACTCTGTTAGTAAATAAGTACTTGTATGTTCACATTCTGCCTTCCTGCAAATCTGAAAACACGCACTATTACTTTATTTTTTTGGCTGAACTGCAACAGCAGGGCCAATCCTGTAATCGCTTACTGACTGATTGACTGACTGACTAACTGAACGACTGACTGAGTGGTGGTATTAACACTTGTTAGCGGAGTCGTAGTCTATCGAGCCACTCTGGTTTCCCAGCTGCTCGGGAAATGCAGGGAAGTGGAAGAGCACTTCCAATACACCAAGCCTCGCCTCCATTACAGCAAATAAACTACTTTCATAACATGTGTCATTATTACTAAAGGAGGCAGAGGAATAAGATAAAATAAGACACACTGAACAGAAAGAGCAGGAGAGAGGCAGACAGAGAGACAGAGAGAGAAGTCATTGCTACCGAGACTCCGTTCTAACCGCTATGACCAACTCTACAGATCAAATGATTGTGGATCCCAGATGGAGGCTGTAAGCTGTGTGAGGGACAAAATAAGAAAAATAATCTGTCTCAGGCCCCGGTGGTTCATCTGGTAGAGTTCATGTCATTTGAGCTAGTCCTTGCCCTGCCAGCCCAGGTTCAAGTCCAGGCTGTGGCCCTTTGCTGAAGGTCATCCCCTTTTCTCTCTCTCTCTCCAATTTTTTCCATCTCTCTCTCACTGTGACTGAAAGGAAAAAAAGAGAAAAAGAGTCTTTCTCTTCTAACTTTCTCTCTGAGTGATCATTTTATAAGTCTTTGTCTTTAATTAATGATTTTGGTGATTTTGTCAGATGATGTCACAGGTATTAAATACGTATTTGACCATAGGCGGTTCAACCACATGCTATATTTTGACCTAGTCTTGTTTTTGCTTTTACTTTTAGATTTACATTTCACTGGTTAATTCTCTCTGCTCTGTACAGGACTCAGAGGCTTGCACAGGTTCAGAAGGCCCTCTTGCAAGAAATCGACAAACTGGAGCAGGATGACACTGTTCTGAAAAGAATGGAGAAAGACCTGACTGTAGGTCACTCTTTCTTTCCGTCTCTCACGCACACACAGACTACCTGTGTACCAGTTTGGAGAGAATGTGGAAGTTAATATTGTTAAAGCAAAATATGAAGTCACGAAATACAACGTGTTGTTGATGTTGATTTGACCAGTGTCTGATCAGTGTTTGGTCTCTGTTCTTTCACAGATTCACTGGAAAAAACAGACTGTGGCTTTCCGGTCTTACCAGGAGCAAGGAACCAAGAGGTGAAATTTAGGACTTTGTGTTTGTGTTTGTGTGAGCACTGAAAGAGCCATGCTGTTAGTTTGATGCTATTTTCCTGCCACAGTTGGATCAATGCAGTTGCCACAGGCTTAAACCCAAATACCCTGTAAAAGGTTGAATAATACACTTGTTTATTCTGTGAAAAATGGATTAAAATGCTTGACAGGAAAAGACATTTTTCCTCAGGCTAATCATCATAAGCTAGATATGCACCCTACAGCACAAGCTAGTTTTTGGCTAGTTCTTCTTCATATGACTAAGCTGAGTTCACTGATGTTTATTTAGCAAGCATTCCCCCATAATTATCCACCTCTGGGCTGATTGTAAAGAGCTGTTCTGGCTAGAATGCCCAGTCCAAGTTAATGAGTATGAAAAAATTATACAGTCACAAAATTATAAAGTCATGTTGGTTTTTAAAAATGAATGTGGTACTCAATTTTTGTGTTAATACAAAGCACCTAAATGTATCAACATGCCTCAACTCTCTTCGTGCTTTAATTAACGTGTCTTTTCATAAGTGGCTGGTCATAAGATTAGAATTTCAACATTATCTCTTCACTTGACAAGATCAAGAGAACCCAGTGATCCCTCCTTTGCTTAAAAAAAATACAGTTTTTGTATTGACCCCATTAATTGTTACCTCTGTCCTTAAAAAAAGCACCATGTAAATGATGATTCTGCCTGCATGATTCAGAGAAGTGATGGTTTTAGATGGGTGTGCTTCCCCTTCTCACTGACAGCACTTTATTCAGTCAGAGCCCCCTTTTTCCTCAGTCA
Organism: Seriola lalandi dorsalis; assembly: GCF_002814215.2. Classification (NCBI taxonomy): domain Eukaryota; kingdom Metazoa; phylum Chordata; class Actinopteri; order Carangiformes; family Carangidae; genus Seriola; species Seriola lalandi. Next base: position 2,683,653 of record NW_019525414.1, on the reverse strand, counting down.
GGCTGCTTGTGTCAAACTCACAATTTTGGCACTAGATCTTTTTTCTTCTTCTTTGCTGTGGCTTTTTTTTGTCCACACTGCCATACAGCAGAGATTGTATGTGACATAATTACAGTAAGTGAATTTGACCATATTTTGTCAGTGGTCTTCAGTTCTGTGTCATGTTTCTGGGTAGTTGAATCTTGACTGATTCTATGGTCACATCAATGCCCATAACAGGAGAATTTATTTTTCAGTCCTGATCAGATCCATGCTTTCCCAGAGCTGAAGACTTCATCATAGGCTTTCTGCTTCACAAGACAATGTTAGAAATATGTTTGATTCCAAATAAGTAAGATTCAGTGAAGGGGTTCAGTGGTTGACTCCTTTTATATCGTTGAGACATACCACTAAAAGCAAATGAAATTCAACTTCAAATTAAGCCACTTCGGTTAAACCATTTTACTGACTATGTACTGTAATCCTGTCGGTTATAACATAAATTCACTTTTTAAGAAATACTGCATAAGTGTTTTTCAGTGTTTCCTGTGGTCTCCTTTAACGCACTGTATATTTCCTTAATGTTTACATTGTGTGTTCTCCCGCCTTGTGAAGCTCTGCCTCATTTGGCTGTGTGATTGTCTGTCTCCTTCCCTCCAGAAATGAGACCCTGAAGAAAGCCCTCCATAGTAACGTGTGTCACAGCTTGGAGTATGAGCAGAGAATATTCACATCCAAGGTCTGATGCTCAAGCTTTAACAGCTGACGTCTAACATGCACTTCACTGTGTTGCTAAAGTCTTTAATCAACTTCATAAATCCAGAGCTCATGTTGTTTTGAAGACAATAGAAGAAATATTCATTCACAGTTCATCTATGTTTTTTTAAATAGTACATCTCACCTCTGCATATCAACATATCGACCCTTCTGTCCAATAATTTTTCACTGAGTGGCCTTTACAACATTTTGCTTAAGTCATTCTCTCATGTGTCAGCTCGTCCCCTGCTTGTCCTGACTGTCATATTCTATGTTCCCACCCCTAAAACCCTGCTTCTCTGCCTGCTGTTTTCAGATGTGCCTGATAAGAAAAGATATGAAGTCAGTCCAGGACAGACTCCTCAGTGAGATGGTGAGTCCACACGACACAGGTTGGATGGATTTGACCTGAACCATTAGACTGGCTTTTTATCTGTCTTTCATTTTGTGATCTTCACTCTGTCAGCAGAACAATGCTCCATTGAAAGCCAGTACATAACATACAGTCTTGAGAGACTTTATGACTCAGATGGTGTTGTGTAAGGTTTGAACTGAATTGTCTTTCCTGAATGGTTCTTTGTGTTTGTGTACCTTTTGTAGCAAGACGGAGAGATACAGAGCGTGAAGAGAGGGCTGCATGCTTTGTTTTTTCCATGATGGAGCCGGGTTTTAAGTCAGGCCTCTACACTGTAAACAAGGTTGCATATTACACCACATGATCCACACTGTGCTCTGTAGTTGAGCTATGCTGATTTCATGTGAACGTTTTTGGCTGAGGTGTTAATGTTTCCAGGTTCTGCTTTTAATGTTGGTGTATTGTGGGTGTTTTTGTTAATTCTGACATAGAAGTGTTGTTGCTATATGATTGTTTTTATAAGAAATGTTATGTTAATCTGATATTTATAATTTGATATTTGATTTCCAAATTACAGATCAATCATTTTTAAGTGTTCTGTAGAAAGTAAGCACAGGTAATAATCCTTTTCAATGTATTTCATTGTCTTGACTGTGATATTTTTAATACAAATTCCAGATTCATTTGTGTAGTTTAGTTAAATATTGAAAAAAGAATCCAACTAAACATTCAAAATGTTAAATCCATCAGTTGTTTTTAAATACCTCTTCAACCTGATTCTTCATTGAAAATAAAATTGTTTAAAAAAATGAGACAAGCCATTCTTAAAAAAAGACCTTGTATTTTGAAGACAAGTAGTGCTTACAAAGGTATTTCTCTTTTCAGTGAAGACATTGACGGTCCCATTCAGATTGACATACTGTATGTACAGTTAATATCAAATTCATCCCCAATACCACCTCCCCCAGACTGCACAGTCTTGACCCAGTCCAAGTGACACATTACTCATCAGTTAAGAAAAGGTGAAGCTGGTCACATGCACAACTTCTTCCCACTACACGGATTCACACCGCCTTGTCAAAGGAGTCCATGAAATAGTACAAAAAAAAACAACACTGACTGAATGACAAGATTGTTTTTTCCTCTGCTCTTGTCCTGTGAGTCAGAGGCTCCACCAAAGTCCTCTCCCACCAGCCAGCTTCAATGTGGCGACGTCCAGCAGTCTCCAGGACACACTGCCGCAAACATTACCGTCATCTTCTCTCCCACACCCATGCCCTCATACTGATGATATGATAGTCAAGGGTGCTGGAAGAATGTTTAAGACACGCTGAAGACGAAAAGGCTTCAGGTTCTTTGAACTGTAACCGCTGAGCAGCTTGTAGCAGCTTCAGAAAATTTCTAAGCTCAGCATTTCTTCACAGAAGAAACTCCCCACTTTCATGGCCGGTGGAACCTGGAGAGACAAACATGCGGAGAAACCACGTGTTAAGGGGAGCAGTACAAATTGTGCGAGCAGAAAGTGCCTTTGTCGTCATACCAAGCTATGATTAAAGCTATTAATCAGTTCTGTGGGGCTATTTTTAGCGGAGTCATTAAATCTGCCGATGGGCTGGACATGTACTCCATCTCCATCCTCCCACTGGGTCACTGTTACAACTCACAACAGGGACACCTGCTTTCCAAACAAGCTTAGCCAAGGACACGGTGGCATTTCATCATTTCTGTGTGCCTGGCAACTCGAGTTCCAGAGGACAACCTCCCCTACCCCCACATTCAGAAGCTCTCCCATCTATCTTTAGCTCCTTGGTGCTCCGTGGATGAGCAATGAGAGCTAAATTTAGACTGCTGCAGCCCAGAATAGCAACACATGCACGCCCAAACACATACTACACACAGATATACACCTCAGAATACCAACCTCGTTAGGTGTTTGCTTGAGGCGTGCACTTCCATCTCGGTGCTTTTGAACTCGTTCAGCTCTTTCCGGATTGCAGCCTGCGGGGAAGAGGAAAAACAGCATTAGTGCATCCCTAAGTGCATCCTGAGCCACTGGTGTGCTGTAACCTTTGAACAGCAAAGTGACAGCAGGAGGAGAAAATATCAAACAGGAGATTTGGATAAGCTGATAACAGCAACATGTGATGCTGATAGTCTTGATGAGCAGTAGGTCATAGATCTGGCCTAAATAGTGAATGTTTTGGTAATAAAACCAAGAGATATGCGGCAGGTCGGAAAAGTTCTAATACATTTCTTTTATTAAAAATAAATAAAATGTTATTTTTTCTGTGTTCCACACAAACACCCACCTTGTCTGCTGCTGAGAGCCGAGTCCAGGGCTTGTCTGCTCTCCTGTCATAGTCCTGAGCTTTGGCCACCTCCACATAGTCACTGAAGCGGATCAGAATCTTTCTGTCTCGAAGTTCGTCTACTGTGGGTCGCTGGTTGAGCTTGAACACACAAGAAATGGGACAAACATTTATAGCTGGCTGCTGTTAACTTTGGGTTAAGCAGAGTGGTCTCCATGTGTTTGATGCCTGCCATGTTCATGAGGTTGACAAACAAGGAAAAAAAATTCAATCACAGTTTTGTACCTTTCTGTTAAGCCGCTGTTTGATCTCTCTCCTCTCCTCTTGCTCTGTCTGGTCATTTCTCTCTGGAAAAAAAGAAAACAACCATATTAGAAATCCATACTATATCAGCAGGTGACCATTGTTCAAAAAAACATTAGACATTACAGGGTGTTATTTCACTTAATGGGCATAAACCCACCGGTGATTGTGCAATTACACTGATGTAAAATCTGTAAAAAAAATAAATAAATAATAAAAAAAATAAATGAATAAATGTAGGCCACTGCAAGTTTATCATGCCGAGAATCTCCTTTAACAGGTTTCACAGCGGAGAGTGGGAGTGTGCAGTCATGCGTTCTTTTGCTTCTGAATAATGTACTACACTGGGCAATCTGTGCCATCACTAATGCATCAGTTTGCCGTGTTATAAGTGTGTTTGAGCTGTGCTTTTGCATGTATTTTTTTTTTCTTTTAATTTGTAAATATTAGTATTCAGGTGAATATGAGTATTTGGACTTACGTTTCAGGATGTTTCGACTCTCCAGCTCCTCCACATTTGGTCTCTGGCTCAGCCTCCTGCGGAGAAACACCAAAACCACGTTTTGAACCATGTTGACTGAAGCTGTCCCTGTCCCTGTCCTGTCCTCTTTAAACCGGCTGTAGTTTCTTCACTGTGCGCGTTCTCGAAAGGAATCCCCTATGTCTCCATCTAGCATCCAAACCGCGGCTGTGATGCTTGGGCAGAGGCGCTCCCCACATCTGGAATAGTCAAAGAAGCGCGATTCTCCTGGTTGAGGATTCTCCACCAAATTATTTTTCGATTTCAAGTCTCTGCATCTCAGGCGCAGATGCCGTATTGCGTTTACTGTACACCGCAGCAGCAGCAGCAGCAGCAGCACAGGCACTCCTCTTTTCTACAATCCGCCGACCGCCGCTGACTACTAGCGCTTTTGAACTGGGTCGTGATGGGCTGCTGGGGCGCGACTCTCCCAGTCTCCCTGGTTACTACATGCATAATTTGCAGGAGGCGGGGCTTAACTGGCTCCCACTCACGGCATCCCCAACCTCCTCCTGATCTACTCTGGGCTACTGGCACAGTCACATTACCCATGTTATTGCACCCGTTCCTTTTATTTCTAGTCACATAAAAGGGACCTTTTTTTAAGGAAGGAAAAGAATCTATTTCAAACAGGGAATAAAATTATTGGTATTCAAAATACTGTAACCAGTTTCTGAGCTAACACATTTCCAATCTCTTCTTTGCTGTAATGAACAAGTTTACACATTCAGATCACACTTAGTCCATTTATTTCAAGCAACAACAACACTCCCTTCACCATCAAAGCTTTCAAAAGGTCTCCAAAATCCAATGTTTTCCCGGAGTCCTCTGTGTTTGTGAACTATTCATACTTTGTATAAATAATACATGTGAGCTGCACAACAGGGCTCAGCCCCAGACAGACAGCATGTGGCACACCCCACAGCACACCTCCAGAGGTGGAAAGGGCAGAGAGGGCAGAATGCCGCCTCGCAGCACGACTCCCTTTATCCCCTCATTCAAGCTAACGCTGGACACTTTATAGTTCTGTCCTGTAAAAGATCTAAGTTAGGTCACACACTGAAACCCGGACACAAAGCTGGCCTGGTGTACATCTGCGCTGACGGGCACTGAATAGCTAATAAAAATATTTTAGTCTTCTAAACCCCATTAATACGATTGAAGTGGGACCTGAACCAACTTAAAAACACATTTGTGTAGCAACAGATGCTACCATCTACACAGAAAAGACATCAGTGCTCAGCCGCATTATGTGAGAAGCATTTATCTTGGGTTAAGATAACAGCAGAGTTCACAGTCAACTATTAAGTATGTTATTTTCAGTACAGCCCTCCCTAACACTGTTCCTACGCATTACTGTGTAGTGTGAGAATGGGTACAGGCAAGTCTTTGTAATTAACATGTGTGACGAGACAATCCAGAAATAGCATAAGGAATAATTCAGTAGTTTGACTTCCCTAGCAAATTCTCTTCTGAGAAATAAGATTCAAAATGGAACATCAACACCAAAAAAAGGCGTCTAGAACAATTTCAGAATTTTACACATAATCATTAAGTAGGAAATTGATTAATTTCTTCCTATTTGCATTTGAATGAAAACAGAAATCCTTATAAAAAAAGGAAATGTGCTTCTGTTATTTTTCTTTTTCTGTTGCCTCCTGTGTGAAGTTGCACTTTTGATCAGAATAGTTTTTGATCATCAAATCAGGGATGTTTTATGCCACTATCTCAAAATCTCATCAGGAGAGGAACAGCCCATCACGACTCTTCGATAAACACACTGAGAGGCAAAGTGTTCCCACAGCTCTGGCAGTGTTACATTTTAAATAGATGAAACAGAAAATCACTTCCAAAGCCCCAGCGAATACAACCATCCACTGTATTATTGACCTGGTCGACGAGTTGCTTAGCAACAACACTTGGTATCTTTGAGACAATAGAGTCTTCCCGCAGAAATCCTCACTTCTCCCTAGCAACACACTAATGGGGATTTCACTGTTACACACAGAGCTGTATGTGCCTTACAGGGAATCGGTGGCTATTTTTAGAAACAGGCTGCTTACCTTCTTTCATCTTTGTTGGTGAGCTGAATAAATCAGAGATCACTGTCAATATTAAACACTATTTTGGTAGCAAAGTCAGATTTTCTTTGTGAGCCAAATGAATCACAAAATCTTATTACCGTGTGCTGCTCTCAGGTGACAGAGGACAGTTTATTTGTGATAACTGAGAATATCCCTGCATGAGACAACACACATTGACTCACTGTACCAGTTTCTCAACTACGGCTTTCTACAGCATAGCAAGCAGAAATTAGATTTTGAGAGGTAACCCCAGAATACCATGATGACGCATAAATGCCTGTTGGCATGAGGGTTTCCATTTGCTACTCAGGATGTCCTAAATAATAATATGAGCTGGAATAGAAAAGCTTACTAAGCCAGCCAAGGGAGGAATGAAAAATCCAAACAAAAGAATGAAAAAGCAGTGAGTGGGTGGCAGAAGCTTTCAGTCTTTTATTTCCGTTGCCAACTGTGCAAGGAGACAGAATTGGCCTTTAGATGTGTATAAGAGACAGGTGTCAGGAGCTAAGATTAGAAACAGCAGAGTGCGGCTGCAGCACAAGTGCCAGGTGGGGAGTCTAAAGATAGAAAGGTCATCTTTCACTGGCACAATGGATGGACAAGGTGCCATTATCCGCCATAAGTCCTGGTGGCATTTTTCTGCTTGATTGGCAGCAAATGTAACAGTAGATTTATATTGTGAGCTGTAGATAGGATGGGAAAAAAGAGGACTGAAGATTGAATCTAAAATGGGAGTTACCACCTCCAAATCCAGAGAAGAGTGTGATGGATTGTTTGGTGATTCAGTATGCATCCCCCTGGGGAAATGAGCTGTTTTTTCCTCCGATAAGTCTGCCCTCCTCTTCACCACTCTGAGCTATATTTAGCCAGGATTTCCCCCCCGAAATGGTGCAGTATGCCTTCAATACATTCATATATATTGTACTGTAGGATGAAAATGCATTCTTCTTGCATACGCTTGACACTGTAGGTGAATCCGAATAAGTTGTTTAGATCTTCCAGATTTAAAGATGGCGGTGATCACCAAAGCAGCGTAACAGAGCAGATGTTTGTTTTGGTTTTTTGTGTGAAGGATTTTACAAGTGCATAAAATCTACACAGATGCTCCAAATCCTGGAGCTGTGCAAAGGTTTTAGGTTTTTTTTCAGCAATGTCAGCATGAAGCACACAAATAAAGCTGCTTTAAGGATCCTTATTGATCCTCCTGAGGTGATTCATCTATCCTGTATTTGTTAAGACATTTAAACGACTCTAAATCTTTTGAGCCATGTGCTGTGTAGAACGAGTTCTTTGTTTAACAAGCAGATTCTCTCACCGCTGTGCTACAAGTGGAGCCTCTCTGTCTTTAAAGCTTGGACCCTGCTAGCTCTTACGCAAGCTACACTCATGCTCCATCCTCACCTTTACATAAGCTGTGTGCACTGCGTGAACACCTGTACACCAAATAACAATAAAACATTTTCTTCCAGTCAATCTAAGAATAGATAAGGGAGGCAGTATTCTTAGTTGTCTCACAGACGGTCGATAGATCTTGTTCTCCAAAGTGTGGGTGGCTCTCCGCTCGGCTGCGAGTTATTGCACAGCAGGTTATGTAACGCTGTGGTGTGCCCCTGTTTGATGCGCTGGTGTTAAAGAACCTGGGTCTTGTGACACATTCGCACACAAGAGTGCTGCTGTCAGTCTTTGGACATTTAGTTTCTCAGTTGTATTAGAAAAGCCAGTTCTATTAATGTCCTGGCAGGGAAGCGCACGTACAAACATCAGCGCTGCGTCTTGTCCCTAAGAGAATTCCTGGAAGCAGCGTCTGTCTGTACTTGTTGCACTCCAGGAACTGCGAGAAAAACATCCAGGAATTTACTGCGCATGTGCACATTTCATTCCCAAAAGATTTCCCGGATTTTATTCCATTTGGCCGTTCACTGGTTTGAGCGGATAGCTCATTTTCCCCCACATTTGGAAGCTTCTCAGGTTTAGTTAGAACAGTTACATGCAGGGGTGGAATATGATAGAGAGGCTTCCCAGTGTGGGGGTTGGCCTTGAGTAAAAAGCATTACACCCAAAGTGATTCCTCTGAGCAGTAAGAGATTACACAACATAAATCAAGCATGTGCAAAACAATATGATAATCCGTTTGGATCCGATTTTTATCTCACCTCCACCTACTGCTGGGTGTTATGTAACTGAGGCAATTAAGCATGTACGTTTTCCCTGCAAAAACAATCACCTAGGTCTGTCGTGGGTTTTGCGCTGTCGCACCATGAATAGCATGGAAGTCATTAATTAACTACTGAGCTGCGTGATATTAATGGATCCTACCCACAGAGATATTTAAGCCAGGACAATGACAAATCCTGTCACTGATATCATTAAAACATGTCATACTTAAATCACAAGCCAAACACATCATCCAACCTGATGCTCAACAGCGATCAATGAAACGTTTATTGCCATTACTTCAACAAATGGATTGCGAATACTACACAGGCACAGATAGTAGTGTGGAGAAGATTTCATCGCTTACTTGGCAAGTTTCATTTCGATCTGCTGGCGAATTTCCTGGCGCTCTTGGTCGCTCCTTGCTGGGAAGATATTTCTGTCCTCTAGCTCCTGCTTGCTGGGCCTGTTTCGTAGCTTGACAGCCAGCAACTCCTTCCTTAGCCTGCGAGGAAGTGTGCCTGCAACCATGCATACACGCATTAACACACAGGAAACTCTTGACATATTATCAGCCTTGTATACCTTTAGAAGAGTCTTCTTCCTTTTCTTATCCTAACAATATGCAAAGGTGCACTGTAAATAAATAAAGTCTTCCAATCCCTGATCCCAAAATGCCACTAGCCGCTTAATGTCAACAAATATCCTCACTAACTCAACATTACTCATAGTTCTGTTTGGAAGTATTTGGGCACAGCCACTATTTCCGTTCTTGCTCTGTTCTGCAGCACATCTGAGAAGAAGTGAAACAGGAATTATTAGGGTAAAATGCTGACTCAGACCTTTAGCAGCGTTTGAGGATGTGCACATCCATATTACTATGTTGTGGCATGTAGGCCTTTTTATAAAGCAACTGCTAAAGCTGGATTATCAACTGCACAAACCAGGCTATGTCCCCAGGGTCCCAGATCTCCAGGGGCCCCATAAGCCCCTGGTTCCCCCCCTGTCAGCTCTGTCAGCAGATTTGTTTTTGACCTATAATGCTTCCATTTGACCATGTGAACGTATTTGTTTTGATGACTTTACATAAATGTTATGGTGAACTTGTCAGCATCATTTGTCTATTTTAGCACCTAGCAGCCACATAGCAACATAAGCATTTATTTGGTTTTGTGTTTCTGGTCACCTGACAAATGCTAGAGAGCGGAGCATGAATGTTGTATCATGCTCCACTTGCTAGCCACTCCTGTGGGAAATATCTGTCTCTTTAGCTGGAAATGGCACTGATGGGAGCAGTGAGAGTAAACCAAATTATTAAAGTTGTGCACCTTAAAACCAAAACGATGAGCTGAAAGACATACAATACTTTGTAGAGCTCCGAAGAACTGCTGAGCTGGGTGGTAATTCTGTGTGGATACATCACTACAAGCTGCCACTTTCACATTACACATACACATATTCATTTGACCCATTGATAATATGGAAACATTGATTAGTGCAGCTTTAAGTTTTGCAAATTCATAAATAAAAGTTAGTTTAATTAAAATACGCAAGGTGATTGACACAGCAGAAAAAGGCAAACTATAATCAAGATGCAGCCCCCAATGTTCAGTCAGTGCTGTAAGACAGTGACAGGACTGTATTTGCTACACTGTTATCACAGTAACTGTCGTCCTGTAAAAAACAAGCCCACAGGTCGTCTGTGCAGCAGGTTATTATGACCCATAGTTAAGTTTTGTTGCTAGGTGACATCTAGCAGCCATAGTAATTGTGACGGGAGCAAAAGGAGACGTAGCATAAAGAGAGACAAAGTCCACATCAGGAGGAGGTTGTGGTGGATGGATGGGTCCTCGAAAACACAGTAAATGATACAGGAGAGTGGTGTTCGATTCCCCCGAGGTACGGTACACATGCTGCCGTAGGGGCGCCATATTTCAGCAGACAGTTTCAGCAGTGACTGCATTTCAGTCACTGCAGTGACACAATGACAGGACTGTACTTATCCCAGTACAGATGTAACCACATTCAAATTAAAGAAAATGCCCAAGTACTTTAACCTCAGAGCGACTGTTTCATTTTAAAGCCAATATGGTCCAGTATGGTCCAGTATGGTCCAGACCAGTATGGTCCACTACAGAGTCGAAACAAAAACAAAACGAAATTGTGCAAATGTCCAAATGCTTACAGACCACACTTTAAATCACACCGTTAAGCTCTTCGACCCACCAGAGATGACGGACTCATTCCAGCCGTCCAGGTCGGTGGGGAGGCCTGAGGTGTTGGAGAAGCACTGGTCCAGCCGCACGTTCTCCTTGTTCTCCTCTGCCTCCTTCTTGGGCCAGTCAGACCCTCCACCTCCCACACAGCCACCCACCAAAGATAACGTGTGTTGGTTCTCGGAGCTGCAGGAGCGAGAGAGCCGCCCGTCAGAACACCACAGCCGCGGGGGTGAGCCCTGCTCACACCCTTCATGGACACTGAGGGGAAGAAATGTGGAATTAATGTCGATGGCGATGAGTTAAGGAAAACATCTGGATTTTAAATATAGATTTTATGATTGAGATTTAAAGCAATTGATTAATTATCTATTTGAAATTATATTGTTAGAAATGAGAGATTTGTGAGAAAATTATAGTCACCCAATATATAATATATATATATCATATCCTACCAAATGGGATATAAGCCTCTCATCAGAACCAGCATTAGCTTTAACATCAGTGAGCCTGAACAGAGTGTCTTTAATACAGATATATGGGGTCAAGCAGAGGACTCACCTCTCCTGCCTGTTCTTGGAAGCGAAGGCTCTCTGCAGTTCCTCCATAATGCAGCTAGGGGGCATGGGAGGATGCATCATATTTCCTAGATGTGGGGACCCTGAGGGGTTGGCCAGGGGCCCTCGCAACGGCAGGGTCATTGAAGCCAGGCTTTCTGTGGCCCTGGGTGGAGGCTCCTTGGGGAGGTAGGAGTTAGGCAGGTGAGTGGGGAGCGACACAGGGCCTGAATCTGAAAGAGAGGGACGAGGAGAGAAACACTGGAGGTTAATAAACAAACCATTTTTCTTTCCTGCATTAGTTTGCAGGTCACAGTTTATCTTCAGATACTAAGCTTAAGTTTGAGCAGCACATTTACACTTTAGCTCATGGGAATTCAGACTCTCCAATCTACCCGGCCTTCACATCTGTTTAATATGAGAACAAAGTTGAAGAATGATTTTTTTTTTTTGTGCAAAATCCATGCCGATCTGACATCTGCAATACATCTGAAGAATGTACTGCATGTTCTGTACCACAGTGAATTGCTGAAAAATGTGGCTCATCTTAGACTGAGCACAGCAGTCTACAGGCTTGAGTCTGACTTACTTTCACCTTGACTCTGTAATAAGGTACTGGTACCAACTTCAAGATTTGTCCAACTACAGACTGGTTGCAAACTAAAGGAAAAAATGTCTTTGTAATGTGTTGTGTCACTGTGACCCGGCAAAGCAGCTTCAGTCCATCTTTGCACTGACTCAGCAAGCCTGGAACTACTTATGCGGACGAGCACAACTCTTATAAAAGATATCTACTCATTTAGAGCAAGTAACTAAGTACTGTATTCAAGTACACTTGTGAGATTCTTGTACTTTACTCCAGTAATTCCATTTTATGATACTTTGTATTTCTAATCCACATTTCACAGGGGAATATTGTGCTTTTTACTCCACAACATTTATCCTGCCTGGTCTAAACTACAAAGTGCATATGAAGTCATTAAAAGCAGCATGACAATAACTCCAGATTATGATTTTGAGTGCAAAATTTTTATTTGTGACATAGTATTTTTACACGTGGTATTGGTACTCTTACTTTACAAAGGATCTGTATACTTCTTCCAGCACTGAGTTTTGATGATGGTGGTGCGGGCGCTGTATCTGACACATATTCCATAGATTTATTGAACTATTTTTATACTTGTGCCCTGTATGGAAACATCTGTGTTCATTTTTTAAGGTTTCACCCACCTGTTGCTCAAACTGAGCAGAGACATGGTTTTATACATGGTTTTTTTAATGTACATTCGGGGGAAAAAAGACATTTCCTTAACCTCTGGGCACTCACCATCTCCAGCACTCAGCTGGGGCAAAAGCTTTGGAGGTACTTGTGGTGGGGACGTTCCGGGAGGAATCTCCTCCTCTGGTCTTTCATCCATCTGGTCCGTCATGTCCTGCAGCCCCTCAGGTAAATCCCCGGCAGGGTGCACCTCCTCGTCTCTTTCCTCCTCCGGAAGCGGTACGTTCTCCTCTACTCGTTCACAGTCCTGGAGAGGGGCAGCTACTGGAGGACATTAATGAAGGGGAACAAAACATTTATAAATGAGTGCTGTTGTGAAGAACAAAAACATGTTCTATTAAATGGATGGCAACTGGTGGCAACAGAATGTAAAGGAGTATTTCAAAGAGCAGAGAGGTTATTATTGACACGATTAAACTGAAATACAAATGAAAAAAGGTTTGGATAATACAAATACATATAAACCATATCCGTGATGCACTTGTTACAGCATTGCATACAAAACTATTATGTGTCTAAGTGACAGAGGATTACATTTCTAGCAGGTGAGAGCGGAGGCAAAGAACGTCATTGAATTGTCTCTGCTGCCCTCTAATGGTGCATACTGTATGTAAAACACTGATTCAAACACAAATGTCTCCATTATGTGAAAATGTAAAAAAAAAAAAAAAATTCAACAGATGGAATTATTTTATAACATTGGCATTGTTTGAATTTTTTTTTGTAAGAAGAGTATAAAATCTATCCTCCTTCACTTTATTTCAAAGCATTTTATCACATTGAACTCTGTTACACTCTCATACCAACTCATACCGACTCTCATACTCTACTATAAAGCTGAGACAAAGTTACACCTCCACTTTACAAATCTGTTGCTTTTGCAGCTCTGTAGTGTCTCTTGATCACAGTGAGGGACTGTCCTACCTGAAGGGGGGTGCTCCTCCTCAGGACCAAGGTATTCCACACTGCTGACTGTGAGGTTTGGGTTCAAAGGTCCCCCGAATCCTCCAAGCAGGACTGCACCATCTGAGCAGCAGCCCTGAGTGGGGGAACTGGGGTCGTGGCATAGAAGACCGCTGGATAATGCTACATCTGTGAGGGGATAAGAGGAGAGGCGTATGTATGTGTAGACATCGTGATTTCTGTGTTGTGCATAAAACAAGATTGATATGCTTCTCTATGAATAGATATAATGTGAATGAACCTAAATTATCTTTGGAAAATATTGTAATTGTGACCGTGATGTGACCTGAACTGTGATGATCCAAAATGACATTCACTCTTTAAGCCACCTTGATTCAACAGCATTCTCCATTACAGCAAGAGCATCACATTTCACCTTGTGCACAGCAAATATAAACTGTAGATACCTGCTATACCTAAAGCAGGAACACAATGTGACTGTTTATCTACTTTCATGATAAGATATGATCATATTCTTTTATAATTTCACAAAACACAAGCAAATTACTTAGAGGTAAAAGTTGTTTTTTTTTTTAAAGAATGCAGAGAAATAATTTTTCCGAGGTTCAGATACTTAGCTCTGTAATGATAACACAGGAAGCATCTGATCATGGTTCATTACATTTAAGTCTAATTGGTGTTTTGTGATATCTCATTTGCCATTTTGTGGTACATTTTGATAATGGCAAAATATTTTTAGTGATTTTGTGATATACTGATGTCGACCATATCCTCTTAAAAATCATTTCAGCAACATCAAAATTCACAAGCTACGTGTCAGTGCTATGTCAAGATTTTAAAATGCCTACAATATTGTGTTGCGTGTTTTTGTGGATACAATGACGTAAAATGTAGAGAACACTTCCCTGGAGTCATTATGAAGTGATGAGCACAGACGTATTCAGACGGTTAGAACTATACATTCAACATCTTTTCACCCACACCCTCTCATTATCTCTCCCATATCTAATTCATTAGATGGGATGAGGAGAAACGTGAGTGAGTCCTTCTGTTTGTGGAACCTGTAAATGCGACCTCCCTGCACTGTACCTGTGGAACTCTGCTTGAGCTTCTCATTTTTCTTTTTCCTCCACTTCCAGGGCTTGAAGATGCGCCCCAGGGTGGCCAGCTTGCTATTACGTCGGATGGGTGGAGTGTGGACCCCGCTGACCAGGCAACCTGTCCTCAGCACCCTCTGCTGGTCCACCACCTCTACTACAGACACAGAGGACATGGAGGAGAAGCCCAAAGAGGGGCCAAGAGTTGGTACAGCAGGACGATATGGGGTGAGGAAAGAGTGGGTGGGGGTGTTGGCAGGAGGAGGATCAAAAGCAGGGAGGGAAGGCAAAGAGAGGGCAACAGGGAGAGGGAGTGTGTTGCAGGATGAAGGTGGGGATACAGGGATGAAGAAAAATCACCAAACGTGCAAAAGTAGGTGAAGGGCAAGAGAAAGAGGGGGAGAGAAGGCAGAGCACAATTAGTACACTCACCTCACTGAATAAACCATGATGGACTTCAAGTGCTGTGAACAGATTGAATTAGAAAGACTAATTTGATCAAGGCACACTCCCTCACGGCTGTTATTTTCCTGTGAATCCCCTCTGTCCGAGCCATACGTCACGTATCAAAATAAATATCTCTCTCGCAGTCCAAATCTGGAGGGAGCATGAGAGGCTCATAAGACTACAAAAAGATGTCCCTCCCTGGAGACCAACAGGTGTGCCAGCCTCACTGCTTTCCCAGAAGCGGCATTACACTCAGCTCCCCGGTAAAACAAGGCTGATCGTTTTAATGTATCAACCTTCCTTATGCTAATACGCTGCTCCACTTCTACATGACTTTATATGATCTGTCCCAGCTCTCACACAACATATGTCTCCTCAGTGATCAGTTTTTTTCAGGAGGTGCAAATACCTCTGCAGTATGTTCCATAATGCCCTACAAAGTCCTAGCTAATCTTCCAGGGGTCCAAATAAAAATGAAAACAAAAGAAAACATACACGGCAATGGTTGTACACAACATATATGCACACCAAAAGAAAAGCCAGCAGTAACGACAATGATGCAAATAAAACACGAAACAACTTGTAACTAAAGACCCAAAACAAAATGTGCATAAAACAGTCTCAACGATCACTGGGGAAAAAAACTGCATTTAGGTGAGAGTCATATGCAAATTGTGTTTCATATGCAAAGGAGTGAAATAGTATGCAGTAATCTGTAGAGTGCAGTCCATGATATTAATGCATTAATCTGTTGTAATAAATGAGCTATTACATCTACTCTGCCACCATCCCGGCACAGAGGGCCTTGTCTCTCTTTAAAGGAATCTTGTATTTCAATGAATGGTAACTGTGACTCATATCAAGCTGAGTGGGGGTCTACAGATCCATGTGCGCACACTGCCGCTGGATCCAGGCACAAAGAGAGCCAAAAAGAGGAAATGCACAATAAGCGCCATGTATTTAAGAGCTACATACGTCAATGTGACAAAAACGGAGCGATATCTGCCTTCAGGAGGCTGATATCTTTGTTCAAATATTCAGCTGAGGGGAGGCAAGGATTTGTGATGGGGGAGGTCGGGGAGAGGAAGGGGGCGGGGGGAGATTTGTAGAGCGGCTCAGGGTGTGATATGGAGTACAGTGATGGAGGAGGGAGGATACAGCTGACTCCTTTTCAAGCTTTTTTTTTTTGCAGCCCCTCGCTTCTTCCTTGAAGCACATGGGTGGGGAGTAGAAAGAGGACGGTGGTTAGCGATGGGGGGAGGAGAGGAGACAAGAGTAGAAAAGGATAGGAGAAACAAGGAAGGAGAGGGAGGGTGTTGGGAAAAGGAAAAGAGAGACAAGGAAAGGAAAGGAGGGGAGAGGAAAGAAAAGAAAAGGTGGCGTTAAGAAAAAGTGGGGTTCACAAGCAGTCCAGAGGAAACGGAAAAAGAAAAAAGAGGGAAGGAAAAGTATGGCAAAACAGAATATAAGAGAAGAGATTAGATGAAAAGGGGTAATTTTCCAGTTTGGAATTTGATCCTAAAAGTTCCTGGAAACAGGTCAGTTGACCGTGCACACCCGTCTCACTGTGTCATCATCACTACTGTCACACATTCAGTGGGGCAGACGTGGCGCTGCACGCAGAATCCAGGTCAAGCTTGAAGGAAGCGCACCCAGTCGCGCAGAGAAAAAAAAGCTTAAGAGAAGGAGAGGGGGAGAAGGAGGGGTAGAGGTGTCTGTGTGAGAGGGAAAGAGAGAGAGAGAATGTGTGTGTGTGGAGAAAGGGCCTGCTGCTGTTGCCATGGTGACCATATCCAGATGCTGCCGCAGCAGTAGGAGCCAGCGGGAGGAGCGAGTCAGTCTGTAGCTTAGAGGAGAGGAGGAGAGAGGAGAGGAGAGGAGCCCCCTACACAGACACTGCCTGTCACATCTGAAGCCAGTGGCAGCACCAAGTGCATTGTGGGTAGGGGTGAAGCCACATGGAGGACAAGATCTGTCTGCATTTTGAAAGAGGGAAGGAGATCGGAAGAGGGAGGGGGGGTGGGGAAGAAGGGGGATTCCAGGGAAAAGAGGCGAGAAGGAGAGATGGGAGGGGGCTGTTGCTATACGGAAGAGCTTGCAGGAGAATCTGGTCTCGTCCAATCACGGAGCAGCTATTTATAATGCATATCAAATAACTTCATTTTTCATAGAAGGGGTGGTTGTTCAGAGAAAATGACAGGAGTCCGGGTAGAGCAGAGGAATTAGGTGAAAACACATGCTCGCACATGGAAATTTCTTTTATCCACTGGATGAGGGTGTTTCGAAATGTGTGTCAGATAAGCATGTACAGCCTACATGCGCCATGTGGTGATGATGTGCATTTCTAATTAATATGCTAATGCAAATAGGATTTGTTAAATCCACGTGTCAGGCTGATGCAGTGGACCAATAGTGTGTTTCCTGTATCCCCATAGTCGTCTCCGACACAAGTCTGCACACACTGTAAGTCCAATCAGGTGGTGATGTCATGGCTTTACACAAGATAAAAGATTAAATTCCCAATATAATTCATAAACGACATCAGGAATGCAGGGAAGCATAAGCTACAGCTGCTAAACTCTAGACTGCATTAGTGCAGCGTGAACCCCTGAAATGATTTAAGACTGGAATAAAGTAGACAATATGATAATGTGACTTGGCAAGAAAACTAAAACACAGCGCGTTAGTGTTCCACCAGGGACCACACCCCGCTTAACCAGCTTGTCAGCACATTCAGGAGCATAAGAGCTCTCCCCACATGTGCACACCGAGCACATCCCCCCTCCAAAGTGCCCAAGGTGAGAACTACCCAACAGGAGTGTTTTTTTTTTCTCTTAAATTGTAGGAAGTTTAAAAATGAAAGGTAGGCTGTTCTGCTCTGATAGTGGCAACCACAAAGGCAAAGAATGAGACTGAACGACAACAACTCCGAATCCATTTGTGACCTTTTTGCAGCTTTTGCAATGAACAGGATTCACACTGAGAGGCAGGATAATATCAGCAGCGAGGTTGTGAGGGGCAAAGCCTCGGTTTGCTGAATCACCTGACAGAGCGATCTAGTGAATGGGCTTGTGTTTTTAAAGCTCCCTCTATAGTATTAAAAGATAAATCAGAATAAAACACCACTCCCCTGATAATCTAGTCGCTCACTGGGACAAAAATGATGTCAACTGTTTGCATCATTTGGCTGCATTACAAGTACATTGAACATCAAGTATTTATCGTGTAACATCTCATTTCACAAGCAGGTGTTTAAACCTCTCAAACACAATCAGCACTCAGCTCTCTGGAACATCACTGCTGAAGGCCTTGGAGGGTTGTCCAGTAAGTCTGAAAATACTATTCATCCTTCAAGTCACAGTGCAACGTTTACAGCTTAAAATGATACAGTCAGGTTCACTTTCTTGGATAATGAAGTGCTATTTTTGTCCACCCATTAGCTGAGTCAGACATTTGAAAGATGCTGTCCTAATCATTTATAGTACAGTTTCATTTTTCAGCCACGCTTGTGTGGCTTTGAGGAAAGCAATGTCAGGCTGTCTGTTGGTCATTCAATCAACCACTTTAGACTGGAATTTCTCAAATATTACATGTCTTGCCAAGAACTTTTGTAGAAAAAAATCACAGTACTCAGATGATGAATCCTACTAACTCTGGTAATCTGTGGATTTTTCCACTAGTGCCACCGTAAGGCTGACATTTTAGTTTTTGAGTGAAATATCTTGACAACTATGGTTTGCCATGGCATTTGGTGGAGAAATGAACAGTCCCTCTAGCACCATTTATCTGGTACTTTGAGTAATTTCCACCAGCCTCACCTGTACTTTGTACATAGGGCTGATTAGCAAATGTTAGCATCTTAGCATGCTAATATGCTAAACTAAATGTTACACTCCTACTACTGTATCTGTTGCAAGCACCTCTACAAGAAACCTATGGCTAATAAGAAAAATATACATCATTGTGCAGCCTTCCTTCTAAATACTGTATGCGTGCTTCAGTGCCCTCATCATAGATATAAATAACATCAAACCGACCCTTAACTTCCATCAACTCTGCAGGCCCCAGAGAGCCTTGGTTCCTCGCTCCAGCCCCCTGCTCCTTCCACCCAGGCAACTGACAATGTGCCCTTGAATGGACCACCTCCTTACCGGCTGCCACGCCAGCTATCCTCCTCTCTTTGCCCCCCTGGCTTTACAACTGTGCTGCCATCTGTCTGTAGCCCCATTGCCTCAGGGGCCCGGCCACAGTTAGGGCACCCAGCTATAGCAACTCGCATGGAGAGAGTGAGCAGCAGAAGAGCTAAAGCAATGTAAAAAGAAAAGAGTATGAAAGCGAAGGAAATGCTGAGATCAAGAATGGTAGCGGACAGCTACAGATTGATGACACTTTCAACAATAATATATGATCAAAATGACAATATATATACTGTACATACAATAATAAAATTACTGATGAGAAAATAATAGTTTTTTCTTTTCAGGAGAGTTTCATTAAAAATGTATTTTGGACAATTATGAAACTGTAAATTCATTGGGTAGATGACCAAAGCATCACTGTAGGCACTGAGGTTTGTGATTTTCTGTTTCATATGAATGAAAGCCCAATCTGGAGTACAACATTCTCATTTACAATCTATGCTGAATTAAATTATTAATACTAAAGGAGAAAAAACACATTGTATACCCACTGAGTGCTCCATATTAGCTCTAATAAATAGGTTCTGGCCTAAACATACAAAAAATATCTGTGTTCCTTTGGTAAATGTGTTAAAATGACTCATCCTCACATGGATGTTGTGTTCTGTAATTTGTTTGGGAAAGAAACCCATTTCTCAGAAGACAGGATATCAGGGTGTAAGGCTACATGAGTCTGCAAAGGTCAAGCCTCCAGATCATCAAAGTGATTACAGCCCAAGTGTGAAACTCCAGCGTGTGGGCTACTGGCATCAAGAGAGTGAAATGATGTCAGTGAGGCCAGCAGCCAATAGGAAGTGCCTGGGGCCCTTGTTTGTTACCATATGTTGGTGTTGAGAATGAGGACTAGTGGGTGGCTTCACGTGGAAGCCTTTGCTGCAGAATCAACAAGGAGGACTGTATGGATCTGGTTCATTCCCAGTTTCTCTGTTTTCACTTGAGAGTTTAGAAATTTTCATGAAACTTGGCGGACAGGTAGATGTAGCGGCGACTACAAACTGATTAAGCTTAAGTGGTGATTGCTAGGTCTTCATGACTGTTTTGTCAGAACTAAACTTTTTGTCAGAACTTTGTCAAGTCTGTAAAAATGTTTCCCTTGTGACATCATCGGGGTTATATGGTTTCACTTAGGAAAAACCTTTAACAGACAGCCATACAAACTACATGGTGAATTTTTCTTGCAGCTTGAATCATAGGGACTGATCGTCAGGATATCTCATCCTCGGATCCATAGACCATTCTTTAAAAAAAAGAAAAAAAAAAGAAAAAAGATCTGCCCCTCAAAAAAACTTTAGTTCAGTGTTATGTCACTATAATATTTCTTTAAAACAAAAAACAAAACATCTTCATTCATCCGAAATGATGCCAAAACGTCAAAGCTCAATATCTGAGAAGTATGTCAGATGTTGATAGAAATGTTCAGGACACTCAAGTATGTAAAGTATCTGCTTTTTTTTGTAAGTAGTTTTTGTTTGCTGGGTGAAGAAACAAGGCCTTCAATATAAAATGTCTTATAAGTGTAGTAGGACTGACGAGCAGAAGGTTTAAAAACTGAGGTTTGCGCTCTTTAAATGTTTTCATATGGTTGTTATTGACCACTATTATTAAAAATAGCTACAACCGCTTATCCAGAACTACTCAAAATATGGATTATAATAATTCGGAGACACACACATGCACAAGCACATACATACATGACACATTTAGACACAGACACGCCTCTGCATCTCAACCGAAAAAAGATGGGCTATCTTCGACCAACTGTGAAACCCTCCCTGCAGCCAGCACATCCACCCAGGGAGCCAAAAATGTCCCTGCTAAAAGTGCTTTTCCTGTCACCTACACAATGGGGTGAGCCTTCGCAAATGTCATTCCAACCTGCTCTCCCAACAGCAACCAGAGGAAGACCGTGTCCAGGAAGACTTCCAGTTCATACAGTTAGGTTTTGGGCTACGTTCCCATTATAAGAAATCTCTTATTCCATTAAAAAGCTCCCTCCAATCAAGTAATGGAAGTCTTGGTTCACCCTTCATATCTTGGGCTGTTCCTGCTGTCTATCACATTAATCTAGCAAACTGCAAGATTCATATTGACTAATTCAGCTCCTTTCATATATTCAAAAGTGCTGCTTGCAAAAGATTCAGCGCTTGACAGAGATAGCTTAATTATAAAATTACACTGTGAGATGCTGCTGACTAAAAAGTGGCAGACAGCCTTGTGTTTAGAAAGACTTTCCCAGGAACAGAAAGGTCATAGCTTTAATCCTGCTGCAGCCAGTGTGTCTATCAACAGTTTTAAATCCGTCTTTGAACATTATGAACTCCTATTCACTCAATCATTTTTAATTGCTCAAGACATTAGCAAATGTAAATGTGAGCAGTCACTCTCATGGTTTATGCACAGGTGAGTTAGCCATGGGTCTGCAATTGGGCGTGGGCGTTGTAAGTCAACGAGGCCAGTCAGAGACTCAAGTAGTGGAGTCAGGTGGGTGAGCAATGGTGTGTAATTTATTCCTGTTATTTCCACTGATTTAGGTCAAAGCGTGAAAAATTTATATAAAGCATACTGAGTGTGTGCATGAGAGAGGGAGGGAGAGAGTGTGAGACAAATACTCACTGCACCAACAATGTGTGTCAGTGCATGAGTGCTGGTGTACATGTTTTAGTGTCTACACTTGATACAGAAGCTGATAGCTCAGTTCCACCGAGCTCCCATTCCCTCTGCAGGGAGGAGAGCACATCGTGGTCTCCAGGCAGGAAAGACAGTGGGATGTGCACAGAGGAAGAGTACAAATCACCACTGTTAGCACTGTAATCTCCAAACAAGTTCCCACAGCAAGGATGCCGCTCACTTTTGGATTCCCTCAAGTGTGCAGCAATGCAAGCGTAGGACCGTTTGGGCCTATTAAAAACAACTTGATGTAACAGCCTGAGCAGTAGCTGGAACTAGAGCAGGGAGCCGTACTGTACAGTAGTGTGTGAAAAGCTGCTACTCCGCAAGAGAAACACACAAACTCAGTTAAAAGCAGCATGACATTTTTCACCATGTTATTGTCCGAAAAGCTTTATTTATCCCATGTGCTGGACCTCAAATGGATCATGCAGGGCCAGGATGAACAGTGGCCAACAGCTCATTTTGTGACGCCAGACTGTGCAGACACGAGTCAGTGCACTAACTGTCCAGAAACCTCATTTGTCACGGATTTATGGATATACTTAAACAGGCCAGACGTTACATGCATGGTCGTATTTGTCATTATACCATATAATAACCATGTCAATAGCCATGTCATGTGTATCATGGAAGACATACTAAGAACATGGGGTCAAACAAATACACTGCCTGTTGGTTCAATAGAAAGATGGAGTGTATTAATGATATTACTACAGTCATGACAACAGCTACACCTATGACAAGATTTACAAGATAACTGAATTAAAACACCAAGTAGCTCCAGAATATGATGAGTTAGTTTCTGTACATCTTGCCTGAAATGATGTAAACAGCTGTTTTGAAAATTGCTTTGGTCTGATTGGGGCAGAGATGAGTCACTCCTACAGTGAAATCCGTCATGAGAGCTGTGTGGGTCTGATGGCAGACAGGAAAAGTGTCTACAAAAGATTTTGCCCAGTTACTTAAACACATTCACTTTGTGAGACCACACAAGCTGCAGTTGTGCTGTGTCAGAGGGATGCTGCAATGGTGAAAAAGACATGATCTCGTAGTCAGGTTTGGACCATATGATGAATCAGTGTTGATGAAGAAGTTGCTAGAAGCCACTTGCTCATCAATAACGACCACAGGCTCTGTACGACAAGCTTGGCCACAGTTCTAATAGCAGTTTTAATGGGATTGGATTGGAACTTTTGGCTTACATGGATGTATGGGATGATTAAATTAAATTAAATGGAATTTGTGCCTGAATCTGCACAGTGTGCTTTCCTCATTAATGTGTCATCAGTACAAAAAAGAAAAAAAAAAATTGCTGGGCCTCTTTCCCAGCAGATCAAGAGCCCGCTTGAGTCGAGGCCTCAGGGATCCAGGACAGGCTTATCAGCACACAGAACACGGCTCTGCTCGGTTCAGCAGCCTGCTGCAATGCAAAGGCCGGTGCTGTCCATGGTGCTGAGATTCACTCTGCTATAATACAACAAAGTCTCAAGTCCAAAGTCACTCCCTATTTGCACTCTAGTGCATTATACTGCATTTCACTATTTTATTCCAGTGTTTGAGTTATTATTGTAAAATTATCCAGTATAGTGCGCTCAAAATCAAAATTATAAGAAGACTTCTAAATTGTACTATTTCTACTGCTGTGGATTTTGTCTTTGTGTGACAGCAAAGTGAATATTTGGGTGTTTTGGACTGTTGGTCGTACAGGAATATTTTACTCTATAGCGAAGTTAAATCATCCCACATAGCAAAATATAGGTAGTATACATTTAATAATCACTAACCATCATGCAGTTTTCAGACAGGCGGGAATAAAAAGGTACATTCAGACAGCTGCCACATGAAAAGAGGCTGATCAAAGTACTGTGGTATCTGACACACTATATAGTCCTCTAGACAGAACTCTGTGTGGTGTTGTGCTTCACTTTTGATAAATGTAAAGATTGCGGTTATGTGGCGGCACAACAGTCAGTGATGGTGCAAACTGATGATTCATAGGTGTCTGACACTGGAATTTATTACTCCTTTGGACAGATAGCTTGGAAGATCAATATGTGGGACTCAAAACGGACAGCAGATGGGATATTGGTGCAAGCTGAAAGAGTTTTTAAGTCATGATCAGATCCCTTTCATTAGTTTTTTTTTAATGGCATTTTTATTGTGTTTCTAATTTTGCATTTTGTGTTAAGCTGTATGTATTTGTACTAATGCCCTGGTGTCAAAATCCAGCTCAGGCTTTAAATCTTGCTGTATTGGACTTTTACTCTTTTACCTCACACACAGTCACAGTCCAGCAACACAATGAAAAGCTTCGATTAATTTCCCTTTTACGACTGTTTTCTTTCAGTCATCTGATCTTGCTATGCATTTCATTTACCATCTCCTGAGAGGCTCCGGCGGAGATATTCAATAACACTGTAGTGTAAGAGCCTATCAAACAGTCACTCAGTGGAAGGCCTCACACCACTTTCCCTCATCTCTGTGGTGTTTTCAAAGTCTGTCAACCTTCACCTGCCTTAGGTTCCCTTTTCTTTCTCTCTCACTCCATCTTTAATCCGTGACTCTCTCCTGCCTGTCCCCTCCATGTTTCTCTGTCCCAGACAGGGGCATTTATCTGTGATGGGGCCCGGGACTCCCCTCTGCCCTCTTCATTTATCTCTGACTGAATCTGACAGGTTTGTTGGGGGAGAGGGACACTGCAGCCACAAACAGGTGTGAGGATGCAACAGACACCGGGAGTTGCTGCTGTGGATGTTACAAACTTATTGACCCCGGAGAGGCGGGAGCAAAAAGATAAATAGCACTTTCTTTACGTGTGATATGATTTGTTTTGTGTTTAACAGCCTCACTTAAAGCGGCTGTAATCGTTGTTTTCATATCGATGATGAATCACATATGTACTTGAGTGTGAAAAGAACTGCAGTAACAAACCTACCCAGAATCATCACCTGACTCTGTAGTTTCCCCTCAGCTCGACAGAGCTTTATGGCATCTTTCAGCTGATTGTTAAGGTTTTATGAGACACGATCGTACTGTTTTCTATTTCTTTTGAAAAGTCAATTAACAGAAAGGTAGTCTATTGCTTACCTTTTGTCTTTAATCGGGTCTGACTAAATGCCTTAAGGATGTAATGTTTTTCAGCACATGAATCTTACGTAAATCTCAAATTTTCATTTCATTGAATGCACCAACAAGTAAGAGTTTCCAGCAGAGTACCTGCTCACATCTCACTGAACTTAATACATTTAACCAAATATTCCCCATGATAACTCATCACCCATCTCAAGCAGGTTTAAAGCCTCTGCAGCTTCTCATAGGTTTTTTTGGTGTGACTGGCTGCGTGAAACATACAAAACCTAACTAACGAAAACAACAAAGAGAACAAGGTAAATAGAGGTATATGGTGATTTAACTATTACTTTGAGGTCTGCACAGGATCTCTGGAAAACTG
Organism: Seriola lalandi dorsalis; assembly: GCF_002814215.2. Taxonomy (NCBI): domain Eukaryota; kingdom Metazoa; phylum Chordata; class Actinopteri; order Carangiformes; family Carangidae; genus Seriola; species Seriola lalandi. The sequence goes on along the minus strand of NW_019525414.1, from coordinate 2,658,353 downwards.
GCCAGGTACTGGAGCTCATGCAGAGGCTTTCCAAATCAGACCCACACAGTCACTGCCTCTTTGTTAATGGTCTCCTATAGACAATCCATCATCTCACTGTAGCCATTTACCAACTAGGACAACTTCCTGGCTTTCTTTCAACAAAGGCCACTGCCCCCTCATCTCATGCTCTCCTTCCTCTCTCCTCCATCTCCTCCCTGCCTCATGATTCAGTCTCCAGCTTCTTTTCTTCCCCTTTCCTCTTAAATGTGTTTCCACTGTTTCACAGACTCGATACCCAGAGGAGGTTCCTCTCCTAGCTCTTTACCCTTCACACCATTGTGCATGCAACTTTCTGAACTCCATTTAACCTCAGCCTTTAGAGGCTAAATAGCTCCATTACATGCTGCCTTTACGCTGCGGTCTCTGACAGGTGTTGAGGACTGCCCTAGTCTTCGTTCTCTGTTCAGCTGCCTGACTGTCTGGTTTTGCATATTCTGACCATGATTTTGTGATTTTTTTTTTTTTCATTGCATGAGTCTACACAGACCTGCCAGCTCTCCTGCAAATAAATGCAGACATGGATGTACACGCCAAAAAACCCCCCCCCCCAAAAAACACGCATGCAAACAACAGCCGTAGCAACAAATGGCTCAAACACTGTCAAATTCCTAATCTGCTCCCCCATCCACAGGGAACAGGCATGATGTAGGGCTTTTGTTGTTGCCGTCACTTTTGTGCTCCATTTTCATGGGCGGCTGAAAGACAGTGAAGGCGTCCACGGAGAGCAGAGCTCAGCAAGGCGTCTAGATGCGGCTTATCCCCATTCACTACCCATCGGCCGCGGATCCATAATATGACAGTACAGTTAGTACAACATCCAAATATGTTTCCGACAGAGGAACTATTTTTAGACTAACATAGCTTAACTCATTTGATTTAGAGTAGAAACAAGTCACAGCTGATGACTTGGTGTTCATTAGCCAACCCTACCACCATGATTTCTTTATATGGACACACGACACGATTATATATGAGTAGAGCTGGCAAAATGAGTCCACTGACAGTAAAAATATCTGGAACAATCACTGGTCATTTGAGTAAATGCCAAATATTCACTGGTTTCAGCTCATCAAATGGGAGGATTTACTGTTTTTTTGTTTTATATCATTGACAGTGGAATATGTTTGACTGTTGATTTGTCAGAACAAATTTGTCAAACTCTCTCTATGTTTTTTTGTTTTGACATTTTATAGACTAAAACAAATTAATCAATAAATTAATTGAAAAATAATCAATAGATGAATGAATAGTGAGTTATGAGCCAATGAAGAAGAGATTTCTCATCTAGTAGCGGTATTGATTTAACATTTCTACACAGGAAACTATTCTGTTAATATCACTGGATGATCTGCAGTGGTGCAAATCAGTGAGCAGGTCTACTTTACGGCGATATTGAATTTATTTATTTTGCCTCAATGTTACGAAGTGCCTTGATTTTCATCGGATTAACCAAAAAACAGACATTTGATGAATTATTTCGATTTCTTCAAGTCTATTGAACTCTATGTGATGGATGAACACCATTATTCCAACAGATGATCCCTCATTTGTGGAGAACGCTAACACGTCAGCTCAAAATCTGCCGTATACAGCGGCTGTTTGGTTGAGAGATCTCATGACCGTGAAGGCCACATCATATTCACACTATTCAATCCAGGCGGTGCGCCCTCGTGCCCATTATGTTTTTCATCCCGCTGATTCAGATGTATCCTAATCACCTACTGCTATAAATGACTATTATGATGTGCAATAACATATACTGTAATGGAACATTTTTATTCGTATCACCCACCCTTACCAAGAACAGTAAACTACAGTATAAATTGAATGAATGAGTCAGCGCTTGCAGCAATGGACGGACGGATATGTATCACTCTCAGCTTTAAAACATATAGTCATTGCTTTTGGGAGATTTGCTTCCCACAGTCTCAACTAAATCAATTACTGATAAAAGATGATAAAAAATAGTAAAAATGTTCATGACGGTAAGAGCAGATATTTTGTTACTCAACCAGGAAGCTTCTCTAAGACTCTAGATGGCTGAGAGTTTCTTCTTGGCCTCTGTGGGGACCTCTGTGCATCACGGAGGAGAGAAATGAATAGCTCTCCAGTGGCTGCTACTAACAGGTGGCCTTGACTGACTCACAGTCCCTTAAGGCTGACCATGACGAATGAGTCGTGACTCTGGCGTGGATTACAGCTCCGCTACTGAAAATGGGAAATAAGGACTTAATTAGGCTGAGTTTGATGTAGGTGCAGGTGGCTCCTCTGAAGAGCGAATCAAGCTACAGTACATCAGCACTGTCTATCATCATACCGTAATCTTGTTTGTGTGCATGGAGCTTCGTGTGTTCTTGTGTTTGTGAGGCAACGATGACAACTGAAAAAAAAACTGTTCAGAAACAAAAAAAACCCAAATGCAGGAGATGGAAATTGACTTGTTAATCCAGCTTGCATCATATGGATACCAGGCCAGTGAGCATGAATAGGAAGCTCCAGAATTCAAAGTGAGAATTAATTTTCTTCAGATAAATAGATTGTTTTGTCTATGAAAATAAATGCCCATTGCACACGTCTTGTTTTGTTCCCCCTACACTCCAGAAAATGCTTGAAAAGTCAAACAATGTATCAGTTATCAAACTGGTTCATTTTTGATTGATCGGTTGATCGGCTAATTGTTTTATGGCTCTAATGAGAATACATTTCATTTACATTCTATCTGTTAATGCAGCACAGGAAGAGAATCGTCCAAACTGAAGCAAGCATTATTGTCACTTTATTTTACCGCATTTGAGAGATCATTTAAATTCAAAATCTCCCCCTGTCGATTTACTTTATTTGAAAGAGTTGCGTTTTTGTATTTCTGATTAGTAAAATTGATGACCTGGCCAAACATAGACAGCGTGATGTCATCCTGAGATATTTACAGACTTAGACTGTAGGAGAGGAATCTATTTTCCCACTTTTAAAACTTCTCACTTCTCAGCCACTGTTGCTCTCCCCGCTGTTTTATCCACTTAACACGTACGAGCCACAGTAACAAGTTCCCAGCCTGTCTCTGAAATCTTCAGAAAAACTGATAGATAAATAGATAGATAGACAGATAGATAGATAGATAGATAGATAGATAGATAGATAGATAGATAGATAGATAGATAGATAGATAGATAGATAGATCTAATGCCACAACGTTTTCACTCTGCCTCTGCTTTGTGCTGTAACCAGCCTGCAATCCAGCAGAGTTCAGTTTGGTTCAAGGATAAACACCATGATCCATCCGCTGTATCCACCACAGCAGCAGCAGTGAAAAGCCACAACAAATACTCCCTCTTCCGCACCGTTGAGGGCACTTGAAAGCCTCATTACTTGGTGGCCAAAAAAGATTCTTCTAGTTTTTCTTGTCTTGTCAGCACCAGGCTGGAGATAAGACTCACCTGGCTTGCTGTTTTGCTCTTCTGTAAGAATTCCTGTGGCACTAAAAGCATTTTGTGTATATTGTTACCTCTTCATTTTAAACAAAGCCTTGTTAAATGAAGGGCACATCAAATTAGACCTGCTGACTCTGAATTTCTAATATTTCTACTCATCAAGGCCTGAGCATGAGGGAGGTATCATGTACAAGACATTGCTCTGGTTTGCGGTGAGTCATCGTCACGGTTCACTATCAGCTTTCGCAGGGTTTGATATAACTCCTTGTTCACTGAACTTATACCTGCAGTCCTCAGAGATTCTTCTGATGTCAGATCGGGGAGGATTATCCAGGTATCAGTAAAACCAGCAGAGGAGGATGAGCCCTAAAAAACACTGATCAGTGGGTGCTGGTGGCTAGACACTGTTCTGTAACTGGACAAATTAGGTCCGACTGTTCTCGGGTTTAAGCCGCCGTGTGAGCAAAGAACCACCATGCTGAAGTCGCCGTGGGCAAGACGACTGATTCCTGTGAGCTCTAGGGACGCTGTTCTTTCATTTACCCTGCTCTCTGACTTCCCAGGAGGCACAGCGAGTGGGAGGGAGAGTGAAAAATGATTTTCTCCGTGAATTATTACAGGAGGAGGAGGAGGAGTTGGTCATTTGCACCTACAGTAATGTCAGGGCGATGAATCGATTCATCCAGTAGTTGATAAACAAGTCTGTTTACAACGACTTAGATCATCTGTTTCTTCGGTTTGTGATTTGCCAACAGCCATAATGCCAAACCACTTCTCTTGGCGGAGGTCAGACACAACAAGCATTATAACTCTGGGAAACTATGATGTGCACTTTTTACTATTCTGACATTTTAAAAATGTTAATAATTTAATCTTAATTAATGATGGAAATAATATTCAGCACATTGGTGTATTCATTCCCATTCTACATGTCCTACCGGGGGTTTGATGAAACTCTTTCCAGACATCCTGCCTAAAACTTCTGCTTCTCCAGCTGTGTGCATCTTTCTATAGGACAGAAGAATTACTTTATGGAGTGAAGCCACAGGGACAGCCCTGCTTGGACATTCTCCCTGTCCGCGAAGCTTCAAGGTGTCCTCTCCACACCATTACCTTGGTCGACAATCTGCAATGACTAAGTGGACATTTGAGTGAAAGTGACATTTTATTAGCAGGAAAATCTAAAGGGTCATCGTCAGAACAAACCAACTAAACAAGTTTTTACACCGCAGCGCCTGTTAGCTGACGTATGTTCGTAAACAACTTTAATACAAGCTTGTAAAATCAGCAGCTTGAGGAGGCTGTTTCCATTCAGCTTCCACAAGACAAACTCTCAGGAGGAAAAGTTACAGCGACGCTAAGAGAAAATACAGTCTGAGCCAACGTGAACACTTTGAAATGTTATTCATTGCAGTTAATAAAAAAGTAGCATTGGATCGCTGGACAGTCGGGTTGAGACCTATACTGACTCTTCCTTCTCCGGGGCTCCTGCTGTATTATTGCTGCACCTTCATTCAAGAGAAAACATTGCTCTGATTCTCTGTGATGGTCAGCTGTAACTGCTGTCTATATTGAGTCTCCTGCCCAGTGTTGAGTAAGTGGATGAATACAGTGTCAGCCTCTGCAGCTGCAAGGGCCACTGTGTTGGGGGAAAAAGGCAGCCTTTGCCAAAGTAATCCTTTGGCAAAGGCTGGTGTCCCAGACGCTAGCGCAGTGATGATCCACACAAGGGGTGGGGGGTTGGTGGTGGGTGGGAATGTTGTGTACTTTGGGTCACCAGACACTGACATTGTCCTTGCAGCAACAACTGTATTTACTGTGTCTTTTATTTGCACAGTATATTCACATCCAGGACAGTAAGACTGTTGTGCATATACTCCAGTGTTAAAGGCTGATAGCTTTAGCTCTCGTCACTAGCATCACTGATGTGCCAAGCTGCTGTGTTGTTTATTCAGGTGTGTCAAAGACCCAGTGTGACATTATCACATCCACCCATGTGTGAATTAAATCGTCCATAGGAGGTTTGATTTCAGCAAGGGTCCATCAAAAATGTGCTGATGGCTGTTGATGAGCGAAGACAGGTGAGATTTGAACAAAAAAAACAAACAAACAAACGCAGGCTTCATTAGGGAACAGTTGAAAGGTGAATGGCACTTTTTTTCTGAATCATTCAGTCAAGCATTCTTCATGTGCGTAAAACTCACCATGTGTGGGAGTGAGCAATGACTCTTTCCAAGCCCACACACTATGACCATAAATAGCCTGACTTACGTAAAAATCCAAGCCACACTTTCACCGATGATACAGTTAAATGGTAATAATTCAAAAGTGAGAGGGATTTACAGCAAACAACAAGGAGCACATGAAGTCTATTTGCAGGAGTTGATTGGAGAAGTGCAGAACATGACTGCTCCCTGGTGTTCTCCTCTTATTAATGAAAGATCAATTCATTATTCCATATGCAGGGGGACGACTAACAGACCACAGAGAGATAAATAGAAGCTCCATGTTAGAGAGCACCTGCAGGATCCATGAATCGGTAAATCGATTTCTTGCATGCATAGCTGTCCTGAATTTGGATGGGTTGGTGGGTGGGGGGTGGTGGTGGTGGTGGTGGTGGTGGGTTATTTCCACCTATAGCCTACATCACGTGGACGGTCATTGATCACAACAGTGATCAGCTCAGTGTGGGGGGAAGAGGGAACAGGGAGTGGAGATGTCAGAGCTGTCAATACGCAGTGACAGAGCTATAGGGTTACACCATGAGATGTGCATGTGCCTTTTTAAAATGCAACACACCAAAACCGAAAGTCAAGACCCATGTGTCTCCTGAATAACGAGACTACAGTGGCTCAGATAAGACAACAAATAACGTTTTAAACTGGCAACATGGAGCACGCTTGCGAGCAGATTTCTTGGTGCTGAATAGGGAGGCTGGCATCACGCTGAAGGCAAAAGATACTGTAAATGTTGCACGCGTTGATATCATATAAAACGGCCTGCACGCTGATTACTAAATACTACTTGCAGCCATAACAACCCAACGGGCTACAGGCGTCTTTATAACGCGCAAATCTAGAGGGGCATGCGGCTCTTCACAGACGCTGATATGGCACATTAATTTTAAATTTGCAGCTCCAGGATTCAGTATTACAGTCTGTATTTTACGTCCAAGGTTGGAAGCATATGCGCTAATTATCCCTCGGTGTTCTGATATCCCACTGGGCAAGCAAGGATGCCTAATGGAAACCGCTGCATCGCCAAATAAGCGGCATCATAAAAACACTTGTCTTTAGAACAAATAAATATCCAGACAATGACGCGTGTGTCTTACCTGTGCCGTGAGCCAAATCGATGCCCGGTTCGGTGAGTATGTTCGGGTCACTTTGAGATCTGCCTCGTTGCAGACAGCCGTCTAGTCCATCCGATGTAGCCATGGGGAGACAGCACAGGAATCCCGAATAAAATATTGAAAACCCAACCAGAGGCAGGCAAGGTCAGGAGGAAAGCAGCGAGCGAGTGCAGATTTAATTTGCTCTGACAACAGCCGCTTTGAGCATCTACCAGGGAGCCATGGCTGAGCAGAAATTCCGTGTGTGTGTGTGTGTGTGTGTGTGTGTGTGTGTGTGTGTGTGTGTATGTGTGTGTGTATGTGTATGTGTATGTGTGTGTGTGTCTGGGTTGTGTGCGCGATGATGTGTGGATGTGGGAGGGGTGATATGCCCCCTATGATGCCCGTCTCTGTCCAGCAACACGGCCAAATATTCAACACACCAGCTAACATGCTGTAGACACTGATGCATTAATGTTGCTTTGAATATTTATGAATATATGAAGGTTTTAGGTTCGAGCGTCGGACATCGTTTGTTTAGGGTCTATAAACCTTTATTGTGGGTTTAAGCAGCCAAGGCAACGTCATAAAATGCGAGATTAAGTCGAGCCAGCAGTAATGAATTTATCGAGAATTTATATGACTAATCGGTTAATTAGATGAGTGCAATTGACTGCATGGGTCAACTGATCAACTGATGATGTGTATTAGTTGTACTGTAGCCTATATATATATATATATATATATATATATATACATACTATATATATATATATATATATATATTTCCCCGCAAAACGCCGCCCCTTGTTAAAAGCACAATGTACACAAAACCCCCCAAAGCATCATTGAGACTTATGCTACCGCCTCCACGTTAAAATGACTTCTAAAATTTATATTCATTTAGAATTATTATGTATTGTATTGGCATTAAAATACTATTATTTTACACTACTTGCTTTAAATAAAGCAGCTAATGC
>NW_019525414.1:2649896-2650522 GCF_002814215.2 Seriola lalandi dorsalis | reverse complement strand
CAAGTAAGAATGGGCCGGTGGAGCATGTAAAGGACGGAATCATCCACTCCAATATGTTCTTTGTAAGCGAACCAGGGTCTTCATGATGTGTGATGTGAGGGGTGAGGGTCTGCAGTCATTTATCTCAGCCAGTCGTCCTACTTTAGGGACCGTAACAAGACATGATGTTTTCCACAGGACCGGGACCCTCCCTGTTTGAAAGCTTAAGTTAAAGATCCTCTGGAGAGGCTCAGCCAGCTGGGCTGCACAGTCCTTTAACAGCCTCGGACACACACCATCCGGGCCTGATGCCTTTCCAGGACGGAGCCTCTTGAGCTCCGCCCTCACCTCCTACACTGTAAAGGACAGGAGACTTGACCCCAGTGTGGAGGGAGTTACAGTGTCAGATTGTGGAGGAGAGGCCGTAGGAGAAGCTGCAGCTGAAGCAGTGGGAGAGAGAACATGTGAGGTTGTGTCACACCTCTTGTAGAACAGGTTGAACTCATTGGCCTTGTCCACATCACCTGATGTTGCCTGGTCCTCATCCCCTTCCACACCTCTCTGGTGTTGTTGTTGCTGCAGCTTCCTCTCTACTTTCTTTTTGTAGTCCTCCTTCTCCTGCTTTAATCTCCTCTTCAGCTCATGTT